>NC_045447.1:52930772-53027966 GCF_002776525.5 Piliocolobus tephrosceles
AAAAAAAAAAAAAAAAAAAAAAAAAAAAAAACTCCTGCAGCTAGCTCGGTGTCTGCCCAAATGGCCACGCAGTTTTTTGCTTGAAACCCAGGGCCCTGGTGGCATAGGCACTGGAGGGAATCTCCGGGTCTGCCAGTTGCAAAGACTATGAGAAAAGCACAGTATCTCAGCTGGAGTGCACCGTTCCTCCAGGTACAGTCTCTCATGGCTTTCCTTGGCTAGGGGAAGGAAATCCCCCAACCTTTGCACTTCCCAGGTGAGGCAATGCCCCACCCTGCTTCAGCTCACCCTCCGTGGGCTATACCCATTCTCCAACCAGTCGCATTGAGATGAACCGGATACCTCAGTTGGAAATGCAGAAATCACCCACCTTTTGCGTCGATCTCGCTGGGAGCTGCAGACTGGAACTATTCCTATTCAGCCATCTTGCCAGCCCTCCCATCTATTATACTCTTATTGGTTCATATTCTTCCATGAGTTTAATAGAATCTTTCCTGATTCCATTTTTGGAACAAGTCAGGAAATAGGTAACTATTGATATTCATAATGGCAAAATGAGAACTGAAGGGCTGACATTCGTTAAAAAACAAAAAAACAAACAAAAAAACCCTTTGAATCTTAAAAACCTTCAAATGCATTTGATGCATTACATTCTTTAGGAAATATTTTTTAAAAACCCATACACTCCATCTATGCTAACTTCTTCTTGTTCTAAATATCTTATTAACCATGTGTCATATTCCCTAACTAAGCCAAATAATGGAGCCAGGTATCTTTTGTTCCTTACAAAAGACAATATCATCATATAGTTTCAGTTAAAAATAGTTGTGCAGTATTTTTCTCCCTTAGCAGTAGCTGGGTTCTAAATATTTGTTTAGTATGTGCTTTATGAAAGCCACTGGAGTAGTCACTTTCCTGTATGCATTTTCACTGGGTCCCTACTTTACAGAAGAGCAGACTGAGACCAGAAGATTAAATAACTACCTGAAAATAACATATAGTAAGTAAATGCTGCCGAGGGCTCCATCTGTTAGACCATGCTACCCATATTTTGTCTTTAGGCTTTTCTTGCTGGGAGACAGGATACTTAACAAATGGTATTGAATAAAATTCAGATTATGTAAAGATCAGAATTCAACAGGAGCTCTGAACTTGTAATAATATATTCTCCCCTCAGCCCTGCATTATGGAACCAAATTATAAAGTTTCGTAGTTTACCAATGTAACCTAGTAGAGAGGTAGTTCACAGTCATGCAAGTAAGATCTTTGTTTCATTCAGTTGTTTGTCACATTGGGTCAATAATGTGTTCTAACTATAACTGATAAAATTCATGGAGTTAAATTTTTTTTTTTTTTTTTTTTTTTCCTGAGACGGAGTCTCGCTCTGTCGCCCGGGCTGGAGTGCAGTGGCCGGATCTCAGCTCACTGCAAGCTCTGCCTCCCGGGTTCCCACCATTCTCCTGCCTCAGCCTCCCAAGTAACTGGGACTACAGGCGCCCGCCACCTCGCCCGGCTAGTTTTTTTTTTGTATTTTTTTTAGTAGAGATGGGGTTTCACTGTGTTAGCCAGGATGGTCTCGATCTCCTGACCTCGTGATCCGCCTGTCTCGGCCTCCCAAAGTGCTGGGATTACAGGCTTGAGCCACCGCGCCCGGCCGGAGTTAAATTTTTATATGCTACTATATGTCATCTGGGGTAGGTTCTCTGGTGTGGTAGAAGATGACTTGAAGAACATTACAATATCAACCTGGGATGTCCAAACTATCTTGTTAAACCTGTTTAGTGCTGACACTGTACTAATCGGCCATGCTTTGAACATAGTCTGTACCCTTAGGTAAAGAATTACAAGCCAACATATTTTTTTACAAAAATAAATTTATAAAACCACATGTGTTTTTTAGAGAAGAGAAGTCTCTAAAAAAAAGAGAGAGTCATTATCATTATGTTATAAGTGATACTTGATTTGCACTGTTAACCAAGAAGACAATAATCGCTGTCTGTGCTGGTGATACAGCCGAACTACCACAAACCAGAACCAGTGTCACACAGTCCACAGCATCTGGCTCATCAAGATCAGAAAGAATAGTCCCTTGTCAATGATGGTAAAACCCAAACCATTGTTTTGACAAACTTTCCTTAATAATCAAATAAACAAGACTAAGTTCATTAGCTGATTATTTTATTCACATACTTAGGGGTCCTTTTCCACGTTAAATCAGGCAGGCTCAAAATTAAATGTTAGATTCATTTTCTTGGCATAATAGACTTGAAAACCTTTCCTTAATATACTCCAGGTTAAACTGTGTGTGTTTTGCTCTGTGTTCTAGACCTGGGCCAGTAAACTATGGCCCATGGGCTGGCCACCTGTTTTTCTAAATATTTTTCTTGGAATGGAGCCATAATACCCACTCACTTACATATCTTGTATGGCTGCTTTCACACTTTAATGATATTGTTGAGTAGTTGTGAAAGATCATGTGACTTGCAAGCTGAAAATATTAAATCTGGCACTTTTAGAAAAAGCTTGCCCACCCCATTGTGGAACAGTGCTATCCAAAATAACTTTCTATTCTACATTTGCACTACCCAATGTAGTAGACACTAGGCACATGTGGCTGTTGAGCACCTGAAAGATGTCTTATGTGACTGAGGAAATGCATTTCTAATTTTGTTTAATTTGAATTGGAATTTGAATTTCAACAGTCCCATAAAGCTTATGGCTACTACATTGCACAATACAGCTCTAGAACTTTGGGAGCCTTTAGCTGAATATTTGTGTCAACTGCCCCTAGGACTAGCCTTCATGCAGGGAAGGGATAGCTTTTCTTCAGTGCAAAAATATGAGTAAAGGCCATTTAATTTTCCTAGATGAATATCAGCCTTTTTCTTGATGAAGCTGGTATCCAAAGTATAGGATATTTATTTAAAAGAACAGTATTGTCTCTGCATGTGACAAATGAGACTGGAATGTGCTTGCATTTCTCAGTCTGGACCTCACCAAACTGAGAAAAGAGAGTTGGGGACATGAGTTTTCCATAAGAAAAGAGGGGTATCCTCTTGTCCCCTCCAAAACATCATCTCCCAAACTGCACCTCTCACTGTGACTGTCCTGTCTCTGATTTCTCAGGTCCTGCATGTCCTCCAGACCAGAACATTTCAAAACATCACATTTCCTCATTCCTTGGAATCATTCTGTTTCTTCCACCCAGATGACTCATGGATTTTCATATTTTTCTCTATTTCCACCGTCAACTTCTTTTAGAGTCATCTTCTTAGGGAAACTTCCCTTGTCCCCCAAGCTGAGTTTTGTCTGTTCCAACCCCTATTTCACCTTTCCCCACTATTCAGAAAACCCCTGAGAGGAGGGACACTGCTAGGATGCCCCGAAGTGGTATCTGCTTCAGGAGTTCCCCACTCCCTCCTTCTCCCATGCAGCTTCCTCATCATTTCCCTTCTTCTTGTGCTCTGTGCTCCCTACACACTACTCTGCAGGTAGGAACCAGTGTTGAGCATGATGGCTGGCACACTGAATAATCATTTAAAGTGTTATGTCAGGCAAGGCATAGTAGGTACTAAATTGTAAATTTCTGACTCCTCGTTTCTTAGTCTTGAAATTACTCTTGTTCTCAGGCTAATCTGTAAATGCTTCTTTCAAAGTAAAGTTCTTCTAATAAGGAATCCAAACCGGTACTTGACTTTCTGGGCTCTTAGATTATCTGACCCCTCTCCCTTCATATCTATTCTATTGTATTTTCCACGTCACCAAACTTCAGTAAAAACATATTCAGCTTCTTCCATGTGTAATCCTGGGGGATTTGGAGCTAGATGGGCCTGAGCTCTTGTGTGTGCCTTCTCCCCAGAGGCAGACAAGCAAACCACAGAAATGCGATATGGCATGCACTGAATTGGGGTGTGCCCCTCTCAGCCAAGTCACAATGTGGGCAGAACCTGGCTCTCTGCCACCCCGAGTGCTTGTGAGAACCTCTCTGCCCTGACGTTGCCCTCTGATGGTTCCTCATGGTGGGAAAGTTTGGACTCTGAAGTCAGACTGCTTAGATTTGATTTCCTTCAGCTCTGCTAAGTAAGTTTAGGCAAGTTTTTTAACCTCTCAAAATTTCAATTTCCTTGTCTATGAAGAGGGACAATAAAAATACCTATCTCATTAGGCTACTCTGCAAAGTACAGCAGGATGATCTATACAGTATACTTAGTCCAGTAACTGACACATCACGACTGTTGCCTGGTCTTGTATCATAGTCCTTGTTCCTACATAGTTATTGCTGCTATCAGCATCCTTATTTTGGGGTTTTTACTTTGATTTGACAGTTAAAGGTTTTTTAAATTTTTATTTGATAGTTAATTGATACTTCCATTGTGGATATATCGGTTATGTTTCCTCATCAGCTAGGCTTGCCTCACGAAAGATCCCTTAGGAGTCTAATGGTTGATTACCTGCAGAAAATCATTCAGGACGATGGTAAGAGCCCATTTGCTCATGACTAATGTCAAGACCCTCAGTCCGACTTGACTGAACAACAGTGAGGTGCATCATAAAGGTTTACTGTCTAAGATGCTTAGGGTAGGAGACCAGGTTCTTTTCTGGGGGTTCTCTCCTCTGGTGGAGAATCTTAAAGCATCTGCCTGTGCTTGTGTAAAAACCATTATATGCCATTGTCTGGTATAGTCCTGGATGTTCCTCATGAATCAGAACAGCAACCTCACTGAGAACAGTGGTTAGATCATTGTGCCTGGCCTTTGAATTCGTGCACAGAACTTTTGTTGGTGTGGAGATCTAATTCCATTCTAAATTTTGCTGTATACTTCTTTTCATATGTGCTTTTCATTAAAACAAATGAGGTTCTTTCTACAACTGATTGGGCCCAGGTTATCTCACCAAAAGAAAATTTGTGTGTGTGTGTGTGTGTTGTATAGCTCAAATTCAGTCATGTGTGAACTTGATTTATACCAGGTTTGTATATCTTGCTGTCAATTTTTCTATTTCTGCTTTTTCTGACAAAATATACCCAATGTTAAACAAGTTAATCAAGTACAATAAATCTAGCCACCACTTACCTGTTTGTGGCATTGCTATATGCACAGTTTCACCAGTGTCTGGCTTGGAATGGAGGATCCCTATATATCCATGCATGCCCATATAGGCCCTTCTTGTGCACAAACAGTAGAGCAAGTTAACTTTAAGTATGTTAAAATTATATTGTACTGCTGTGTTTCTAAAGATGTTTGAGATATGGATGTTCCTCTGATCATGTCATTCATTATACAAAATTATTTCATTCTACGATGAACTTATACTCCTCGCCAGAGAATCTTTTACATCCTTTGCTTTGTTAAGAATACTCATTTCAGAAAGAATTTCCACAACATTCTATTATAGAATTTGTAGGGCCTTCTGTTGAAAATAATCTTGAACTGTGGACATAATCTTTCAGTTAACAAACCTACTTAAAACAAAATCTTCTAAAAGTTAACAAAATATCATAGCTTTCTTGGGGTAAGTCACAAATAAGGAAATGAAAACTATTACACCATTTTAGAAGCATTGATCATATCATATGACTTTTCTCACCCAATCTCAGATATCATTTATTATTCTCACCAGAACTATACAGCTTTATGTTTTGGGTAAATTTTATTTACTTTTTAAAACCATATAAACTTGTGCCTAAAGTTGTTCTTTTATTTAGAGAGATTCCTTTTTTTTTTTTTTTTTTTTAAACATTCAACATTTCTGGCTTCTAGCCAGATGTCTTCCTTTAGTGATCCCTCCACTTTCTTCTCATACCTCCCTGGGAAGGAGATACACAGCTGAGGGTACCGATGTGCTAGCCAATCACTGCAAGGTAGTGATAATGTGACAGAGGAAATGCTACCTAGAAAAAGAACAATGCTTGTTAATCTAATACATTCATATAAAACATTTATAAAGCAACCATCATTGGAGGTCGTATTAGGTATTAATGATATTTCAGTAGGTGACCGGTGTTAACTTTGTTATAAACATAAATTAAAGGCTTAATTTTGAGAAATATGTAGGTAACATCAGAGATTGTGGTTATCTTAGATCTAACACTTTAAAAAATATTCTGTACTATTTGGAGGTCACAATTCTAGTGAAAATGCAAAAACCTGCATCGAACTGGCCATTTGGAAGGTAAAAGAAGACGTGAAAGGAAAGAAGTAGTCACCTTGCCCAATAGCATCTTTACGCTCTGCGTTGCTGTTTTGGTGACTCCTCTGGCCCCTACTACTGGTGGTAGAGTTTGGTCGATGATGGTATGGGGTTTCTGGACACTTTCAAAGAGAAGAGGAGGAGGAAAAGTGCTGTTGAGGTTGACTTATTACATTTTTAAAGGTTACATTTCCACAGTAATTTCTAAAATTGGGACTGGAGCCAGGGGGAGGGGATGAAGAGAAATAAAGTTGGTTTGAATTTTCAGCTCATCTTCGAAGTAGTGGAAGATGGTTTAGATTTGAAGCAATGAGTCTGACTTTCATGAGGATCATTTCTCAGGTTACCTACATTTCTCCTCTAAGATACCTGAAACAATCATACTTCTTGAACTTAAAAACATCTTTACCTTTACCAATAACATTGTAACAGATTTCTTTAGCTCTCCTATCCATAAATAGAAGTTGAGATTTTTCTCCCCCTCACAAAATATACAGAAGTAAATGTAAAGTTTCCAGTGCACTCTATTGACATAAAGGTTTTGGTCATCTGACTATTGTGTAATGTGTTTTTATTGTAACTTGTGCAGTTACTTAATTTTTTTTTTTTTTTTTTTTTTGAGACGGAGTCTTGCTCTGTCGCCCAGGCTGGAGTGCAGTGGCCGGATCTCAGCTCACTGCAAGCTCCGCCTCCTAGGTTTACGCCATTCTCCTGGCTCAGCCTCCCGAGTAGCTGGGACTACAGGCGCCCGCCACCTCGCCTGGCTAGTTTTTTGTATTTTTTAGTAAAGACGGGGTTTCACCGTGTTAGCCAGGATGGTCTCGATCTCCTGACCTCGTGATCCGCCCATCTCGGCCTCCCAAAGTGCTGGGATTACAGGCTTGAGCCACCGCGCCCGGCAGTTACTTAATGTTTATTCATAACAACTCACTGATTATTTAAGGCAGTCTAATATGGATCTTCAAAACATAGTAAGTTCTAGTCTATATCCCCAATACCTGAATTGTCTAATCTCTTCAGGGGGTACTTCTTTCTTGATAGAGATAGAGATAGAAATATATATCTATATCTATATATATATATATAAAGTATGTAAATTTATATAGAGATACATATGTATATATAGAGAGAAATATATAAATATGGCAACAGGATCTGTCTCTATCACTCAGGCTGGAGTGCAGTGGCATGATCGTAGCTCACTGCAGCCTTGAACTCCTGGGCTCAAGTAATTCTCCCACCTCAGCTTTCCAAGTAGCTGGGACCAGAGGTACACTCCACCATGCCCAGCTGGTTTTATTTTTTGTAGAGAAAGTCTTGCTATGTTGCCCAGGCTGTTCTCAAACTCCAGGACTCAGGTGATTCTATATCTTGGCTATTGTGAATAATGCAGCAAACATGAGCGTATAGACATTTCTTTGATATACTGACGTAATGTCCTTTGAATATATATCAAGTAATGTAATTGCTGGATCATATAGTAGTTCTATTTTAACTTATTGAGAAACTGCCATTCTGTTTTCCATAGTGGCTGTACTAATTTACATTCCCACCAACAGTGTGCTAGGATTCCCTTTTCTACACATTCTCATTAACACTTGTTATCGTTCATCTTTTTGTTAATAGCCATTCTAACAAATGTGAGGTGATCACTCATTGTGGTTTTAATTTGTATTATTCTGATTATTAGTGATGTTGAGCATTTTCTTCATATACCTGTTGGTCATATGTATGTCTTATTTTGAGAAATGATTTATTCAGGCCCTTTGTCTATTTTTTCAATTATTTGTTTTCTTACCATTGAGTTGTTTGCGTTCCTTGTGTGTTTTGAGTATCAACTCTTATCAGATGGATGGTTTGCAAACATATTCTCCCATTTTGTAGGCTGTCTCTTCACTTTGTTGATTGTTTCCTTTGTTGTGAAGTTTTTAGTTTGATATAATCCCGTTTGTCTGGTTTTTCATTGCCTGTGTTTTTAGGGTCATATCTATAAAATCTTTGCTCAGACCAATGTCATGGAGTTTAACCCTGTGATTACCTTAGTACCCCTAGAATTACTTCTAGTCGTTTTACAGTTTCCAGTCTTATGTTTAAATCTTCCATCCATTTTGAGTTGATTTTTGTATGTGGTGTGAGATGGGGGGTTAATTTCATTCTTCTGCATATGAATATCCAGTTTTCCTAGCACAATTTATTGAAGAAACTATTGTTTCCCCATTGTGTGTTCCTGGCATTTTGTTAAAAATTGACCACAAATATGTAGATTTAATTCTGGACTCTCTATGTTGCTCCATTGGTCCATATGTCTGTTTTTATGTCAGTACTGTACTGTTTTGATGACTATAGCTTTGTAGTAGATATTGAAATCAAGTAGATGCCTCCAGATTTGTTCTCTTGCTCAAGATTTCATTGGGTATTTGGGTCTTTTGTGGTTCCATACAAACTTTAAGGTTGTCTTTTCTATCTCTGTAAAAAATGCCATTAGAATTTTGATAAGTATTGAATCTGTGGATCATACTGGGTAGTATGGACATTTTAACAATATTGATTCTTACAGTCTGTGAATGTAGAAAATTCTTTTTTTTTTGTACTGCTGAATATTTATTATTTTTTTTTTAATTTAAGTTCTAGGGTACATGTGCACAATGTGCAGGTTTGTTACACATGTATACATGTGCCATGTTGGTGTGCTGCACCCATTAACTCATCATTTACATTAGGTATATCTCCTAATGCTATCCCTCCCTCCTACCCCCTTCCCACAATAGGACCCCATGTGTGGTGTTTCCCTTCCTGTGTACAAGTGATCTCACTGTTCAATTCCCACCTATGAGTGAGAACATGCAGTGTTTGGTTTTCTGTTCTTGCGGTAGTTTGCTGAGAATGATGGTTTCCAGCTGCAACAGCTGCAACCATGTCCCTACAAAGGACACAAACTCATCCTTTTTTATGGCTGCATAGTATTCCATGGTGTATATGTACCACATTTTCTTAATCTGGTCTGTCACTGATGGACATCTGGGTTGATTCCAAGTCTTTGCTATTGTGAATAGTGTCACAATAAACATACGTGTGCATGTGTCTTTATAGCAGCATGACTTATAATCCTTTGGGTATATACCCAGTAATGGGATGGCTGGGTCAAATGGTATTTCTAGTTCTAAATTCTTGAGGACTTTCCACACTGTTTTCCACAATGGTTGAACTAGTTTACAGTCCCACCAACAGTGTAAAAGTATTCCTATTTCTCCACATCCTCTCCAGAACCTGTTCTTTCCTGATTTTTTAATGATTGCCATTCTAACTGGTGTGAGATGGTATCTCATTGTGGTTTTGATTTGCATTTCTCTGATGGCCAGTGATGATGAGCATTTTTTCATGTGTCTGTTGGCTGTATGAATATCTTCTTTTGAGAAGTGTCTGTTCATATCCTTTGCCCACTTTTTGATGGGGTTTGTTTTTTCTCTTGTAAATTTGATTGAGTTCTTTATAGGTTCTGGATATTAGCCCTTTGTCAGATGAGTAGATTGCAAACATTTTCTCCCATTCAGTAGGTTGCCTGTTCACTCTGATGGTAGTTTCTTTTGCTGTGCAAAAGTTCTTTAGTTTAATTAGATCCCATTTGTCAAATTTGGCTTTTATTGCCATTGCTTTTGGTGTTTTAGACATGAAGTTTTGCCCATGCCTATGTCCTGAATAGTATTGCCTAGGTTTTCTTCTAGGGTTTTTATGGTTTTAGGTCTAACATTTAAGTCCCTAATCCATGCTGAATTAATTTTTGTATAAGGAGTAAGGAAAGGATCCAGTTTCAGCTTTCTACTTATGACTAGCCAGTTTTCCCAGCACCATTTATTAAATAGGGAATCCTTTCCCCATTTCTTGTTTTTCTCAGGTTTGTCAAAGATCAGATGGCTGTAGATGTGTGGTATTATTTCTGAGGGCTCTGTTCTGTTCCATTGGTCTATATCTCTGTTTTGGTACCAGCACCATGCTGTTTTGGTTACTGTAGCCTTGTAGTATAGTTTGAGGTCAGGTAGCGTGATGCCTCCGGCTTTGTCCTTTTGACTTAGGATTGTCTTGGCAATACGGGGTCCTTTTTGGTTCCATATGAACTTTAAAGCAGTTTTTTCCAATTCTGTGAAGAAACTCATTGGTAGCTTGATGGGGATGGCATTGAATCTATAAATTACCTTGGGCAGTATGGCCATTTTCACAATATTGTTTCTTCCTATCCATGAGCATGGTATGTTCTTCCATTTGTTTGTGTCCTGTTTTATTTCACTGAGCAGTGGTTTGTGGCTCTCCTTGAAGAGGTCCTTTACATCCCTTGTAAGTTGGATTCCTAGGTATTTTATTCTCTTTGAAGCTATTGTGAATGGGAGTTCATTCATGATTTGGCTCTCTGTTTGTCTGTTACTGGTGTATAAGAATGCTTGTGATTTTTGCACATTGATTTTGTATCCTGAGACTTTGCTGAAGTTGCTTATCAGCTTGAGATTTTGGGCTGAGATGATGGGGTTTTCTAAATATACAATCATGTCATCTGCAAACAGGGACAATTTGACTTCTTCTTTTCCTAACTGAATACCCTTGATTTCTTTCTCTTGCCTGATTGCCCTAGCCAGAACTTCCAACACTATGTTGAATAGGAGTGGTGAAAGAGGGCATCCCTGTCTTGTGCCAGTTTTCAAAGGGAATGCTTCCAGTTTTTGCCCATTCAGTATGATATTAGCTGTGGGTTTGTCATAAATAGCTCTTATTATTTTGAGATACGTTCCATCAATACCGAATTTATTAAGAGTGTTTTAGCATGAAGGGCTGTTGAATTTTGTCAAAGGCCTTTTCTGCATCTATTGAGATAATCATGTGGTTTTTGTCTTTGGTTCTGTTTATATGCTGGATTACGTTTATTGATTTGCGTATGTTGAACCAGCCTTGCATCCCAGGGATGAAGCCCACTTGATCATGGTGGATAAGCTTTTTAATGTGCTGCAGGATTCGGTTTGCCAGTATTTTATTGAGGATTTTTGCATCGATGTTCATCAGGGATATTGGTCTAAAATTCTCTTATTTGTTGTATCTCTGTCAGACTTTGGTATTAGAATGATGTTGGCCTCATAAAATGAGTTAGGGAGGATTCTCTCTTTTTCTATTGATTGGAATAGTTTCAGAAGGAATGGTACCAACTCCTCCTTGTAGCTCTGGTAGAATTTGGCTGTGAATCCATCTGGCCCTGGACTTTTTTTGGTTGGTAGGCTATTAATTATTGCCTCAATTTCAGAGCCTGCTATTGGTCTATTCAGGGATTCAACTTCTTCCTGGTTTAGCCTTGGGAGAGTGTAAGTGTCCAGAAAATTATCCATTTCTTCTAGGTTTTCTAGTTTATTTGCATAGAGGTGTTTATAGTATTCTCTGATGGTAGTTTGTATTTCTGTGGGGACGGTGGTGATATCCCCTTTATCATTTTTTATTGCGTCTATTTGATTCTTCTCTCTTTTCTTCTTTATTAGTCTTGCTAGCGGTCTATCAATTTTGTTGATCTTTTCAAAAAACCAACTCCTGGATTCATTGATTTTTTTGGAGGACATTTTGTGTCTCTATCTTCTTCAGTTTTGCTCTGATCTTAGTTATTTCTTGCCTTCTGCTAGCTTTTGAATGTGTTTGCTCTTGCTTCTCTTGTTCTTTTAATTGTGATGTTAGGGCATCAATTTTAGATCTTTCCAGCTTTCTCTTGTGGGCATTTAGTGCTATAAATTTCCCTCTACACACTGCTTTAAATGTGTCCCAGAGATTCTGGTATGTTGTATCTTTGTTCTCTTTGGTTTCAAAGAACATCTTTATTTCTGCCTTCATTTCGTTATGTACCCAGTAGTCATTCAGGAGCAGGTTGTTCAGTTTCCTGTAGTTTCATGTAGTTGAGAGGTTTTGATAGAGTTTCTTAGTCCTGAGTTCTAGTTTGATTGTACTGTGGTCTGAGAGACAGTTTGTTATAATTTCTGTTCTTGTACATTTGCTAAGGAGTGCTTTACTTCCAACTATGTGGTCAATTTTGGAATAAGTGTGATGTGGTGCTGAGAAGAATGTATATTCTGTTGATTGGGGTGGAAAGTTCTGTAGATGTCCATTAGGTCCACTTAGTGCAGAGTTGAGTTCAATTCCTGGATATCCTTTTTAACTTTCTGTCTCGTTGATCTGTCTAATGTTGACAGTGGGGTCTTAAAGTCTCTCATTATTATCGTGTGGGAGTCTAAGTCTCTTTGTAAGTCTCTAAGGACTTGCTTTATGAATCTGGGTGCTCTTGTATTGGGTGCATATATATTTAGGATAGTTAGCTCTTCCTGATGAATTGATCCCTTTACCATTACGTAATGGCCTTCTTTGTCTCTTTTGATCTTTGATGGTTTAAAGTCTGTTTTATCAGAGACTAGGATTGCAACCCCTGCTGTTTGTTTTCCATTTGCTTGGTAGATCTTCCTCCATCCCTTTATTTTGAGCCTATGTATGTCTCTGCATGTGAGATGGGTCTCCTGAATACAGCAAACTGATGGGTCTTGACTCTTTTTCCAATTTGCCAGTCTGTGTCTTTTAATTGGACCATTTAGTCCATTTACATTTAAGGTTAATATTGTTATATGTGAACTTGATCCTGTCATTATGATATTAGCTGGTTATTTTGCTCGCTAGTTGATGCAGTTTCTTCCTAGCATCAATGGACTTTACATTTTGACATGTTTTTGCAATGGCTGGTACCAGTTGTTCCTTTCTATGTTTAGTGCTTCCTTCAGGATCTGTTGTAGGGCAGGCCTGGTGGTGACAGAAATCTCTAAGCATTTGCTTGTCTGTAAAGGATTTTATTTCTCCTTCACTTATGAAACTTAGTTTGGCTGGATATGAAATTCTGGGTTGAAAATTCTTTTCTTTAAGAACGTTGAATATCGGCCCCCACTCTCTTCTGGCTTGTAGAGTTTCTGCTGAGAGATCTGCTGTTAGTCTCTTCTGGCTTGTAGAGTTTCTGCTGAGAGATCTGCTGTTAGTCTGATGGGCTTCCCTTTGTGGGTAACCCGACCTTTCTCTCTGGCTGCCCTTAACATTTTTTCCTCCATTTCAACTTTGGTGAATCTGACAATTATGTGTCTTGGAGTTGCTCTTCTCAAAGAGTATCTTTGTGGCGTTCTCTGTATTTCCTGAATTTGAATGTTGGCCTGCCTTACTGGGTTGGGGGAAGTTCTCCTGGATGATATCCTGCAGAGTGGTTTCCAACTTGGTTCCATTTTCCCCCTCAATTTCAGGCACACCAATCAGATGTAGATTTGGTCTTTTCACATAATCCCATATTTCTTGGAGGCTTTGTTCATTTCTTTTTACTCTTTTTTCTCTACACTTCTCTTCTCGCTTCATTTCATTCATTTGATCTTCAATCGCTGATAGTCTTTATTCCAGTTGATGGAGTCAGTTACTGAAGCTTGTGCATTTCACGTGATTCTTGTGTTATGGTTTTCATCTCTATCAGTTCTTTTAAGGCCATCTCTACATTGGTTATTCTAGTTAGCCATTCGTCAAATCTTTTTTCAAGGCTTTTAGTTTGTAGTTTCTTTGTGCTGCTTACATAGTTCCTCCTTTAGCTCTGAGAAGTTTGATTGACTGAAGCCTTCTTCTCTCAACTCATCAAAGTCATTCTCCATCCAGCTTTGTTCTGTTGCTGGCAATGAGCTGCGTTCCTTTGGAGGGGGAGATGTGCTCTGATTTTTTGAATTTCCAGATTGTCTGCACTGCTTTTTCCCTATCTTTGTGGTTTTAACTGCCTCTCGTCTTTGATGATGGTGATGTACTGGTGGGGTTTTTGTGTGGGTGTCCTTTCTGTTTGTTAGTTTTCCTTCTAACAGTCAGGACACTCAGCTGTAGGTCTGTTGGAGTTTGCTTGAGGTCCACTCCAGACCCTGTTTGCCTGGGTATCAGCAACGGAGGCTGCAGAAGATAGAATATTGCTGAACAGTGAGTGTTGCTGTCTGATTCTTGCTCTGGAAGCTTCGTCTCAGAGATGTACCCTGCCGTATGAGGTGTGCGGTGTCGGTCTGCACCTAGTGGGGGATGTCTCCCAGTTAGGCTACTCAGGGGTCAGGTACCCGCTTGAGCAGGCAGTCTGTCCATTCTCAGATCTCAACCTCCATGCTGGGAGATCCGCTGCTCTCTTCAAGGCTGTCAGACAGGGGCATTTACCTCTGCCGAGGTTTCTGCTGCTTTTTGTTTAGCTATGCCCTGTCCCCAGAGGAGGAGTCTACAGAGGCAGGCTGGCCTCCTTGAGCTGTGGTGGGTTCCACCCAATTCCAGCTTCTCGGAGGCTTTGTTTACCTACTTAAGTCTCGGCAATGGCGGGTGCCCCTCTCCCAGCCTCGCTGCCACTTTGCAGTTAGATCTCAGACTGCTGTGCTAGCAATGAGGGAGGCTCCATGGGCATGGGACCCTCTGGGCCAGGTGTGGGATATAATCTCCTGGTATGCCATTTGCTAAGACCCTTGGTAAAGCGCAGTGTTAGGGTGGGAGTTACCCAATTTTCCAGGTGTTGTGTGTCTCAACTTCCTTTGGCTAGGAAAAGGAATTCTCTTCCCCCTTGTGCTCCCCAGGTGAGGAAAAATTTTCAGCTTTCACCATTGAGTATAATGTTAGCTAGGAGATTGTCCTATATGGTGTTCACTGGGTTAAGATACATTCCTTTTTATACCAATTTTGTTGAGAATTTGTATCATGAAGAGATTTTGTTACATGGCTTTTCTACCTGTATTGAGATGATCATATGGTTTTTGCACTTCTTTCTGTTAATGCCATGTGTCACATGTATTGATCTGCATATACCAACCCATCCTTGCAACCTAGGGATAAATCACACTTAATTATGTTGAATCATCCTTTTAATGTGCTGTTGAATTTGGTTTGCTAGTTTTTTGTTGAAGATTTTTACATCTGTGTTCACCAGGGATATTAGCCTACAATTTTCTTTTCTTATAGTGTCCTTATCTGGCTTTGGCATCATAAAATGAACTTGGAGGTTTTCCTTCCTTTTCAGTATTTTTTGAAAGAGTTTGAGAAGAATTGGTATTATTTCTTCCCTAAATGTTTGATAGAATTCACCAGTGAAGCCGTCAGGTGCTAGGCTTTTCTTTCACGGGAGGCTTATTACTGGCTCATAATCTCCTTACTGGTTATTTGCTTGCTCAGGTTTTCTATTTATTAATGATTCAGTCTTGGTAGGTGGTATGTATCTAGAAATCTGTCAATTTCTTCTAAATTATTTGTTGGCCTATAGTTGTTCATATTAGTCACTTATGATTTTTCTTATTTCTATAATATTTCTATCCAGATCTATTAACATTTGCTTTATGTATTTAGGATGCTCTGACATTGGGTGCATACATATTTACAGTTACTTTATCTACTTGATAAATTGCTCTTTTTATTATTATATAATGTCTTTGTTTTGTTACAGTTTTTGGCATAAAATCTATTTTATATAAATATAGACATTCTTGTACTGTTTCTATTTGCATGGAATACCTTTTTCTATCCTTACACTCTTATTCTGTGTGTATCTTTAAAAGTGAAGTGAGAAGTGAGTCTCTGTAGGCAGCAAATAATTGGGTCTTATTTTTTTATTCAGCCAATCTTTGTCTTTTGATTGGAGAATTTAACATTTACATTCAAGGTAATTGTTGACATGTAAGGACTTACTATTGCCATTTTGTTAATTGTTTTCTGTTTGTTCCGTAGATCTTTTTCCTTAAGATGATTTTCTCTAGTGGTATGTGCTTTGATTTCTTACTTTTTTATCTTTTGTGTATCTTGTGTAGATTTTTGCTAGGTTACCAGGAGGCTTATATAAAATATCTTACAGTTATAATAGACTAAGCTGATAATAACTTAATTTTGACTGAATAAAGTAACTACACTTTTCTTCCACCCCCTCAACATTTTTTGATGTCACAATTTATATTTTTTATATTGCATATCCCTTCTCAAATGATTATAGCTATTATTTGTGATAGCTTTCCATTTTAACATTCATACTAAAGGTAATGATTTATACACCACAATTACAGTATTATTCTGAATTTGTGTGATAGCTTTTACCAATGACTTTCATATTTTCATGCTATTAAATTAGCATCCTTTTCACTCAGCTTTAACTCCCTTTAGCATTTCCTATGAGTCAGATGTAGTGGTAATGAAATCCCTCAGCTTTTGTCAGGGAAACTCTTTATTTCTTCATTTCTGAAGGACAGCCTTACCAGATGCAGGATTCTTGGTTGACATTATTTTCTCTTCAGAACTTTGACTATATCATTCCACTCTCTCCTGGCCTGTAACATTTCTGCTAAGAAATTGGCTGCTAGCCTTATTGGAACTCCATTATATATGTTAATCTTCTTTTTCTTTGCTGCTTTCATGATCCTGTTTGCTTTTTGACAGTTTGATTATAATATATCTTGCTGTAATATTATTTGGATTGAATCTGTTTGGAGACTTTTGACCTTCCTGTACCTAAATATTTATATTTCCCCAGATTTGGAAAGTGTTATGCTATTTATTTCTTTAAATAAGCTTTCTTACCCCTTTCTGTCTCTTCTCCTTCTTGAACTCTTACAACTGAAACATGTGCTCTTCTGATGCTGTCTCACAAATTCCATAGGCGTTCTTCATTATTTTTCATCTTTCCCCCCAACCCCATGACCACACATTTTCAAATCACATATTTGAATTCACAGATTCTTCTGCTGGATCAATTCTGTTGTTGATGTTATCTACTGCATTTTTCATTTCACTTATTTTTCAGCTCCAGAATGGTGGGGTTTTTAAATATAATTTCAATCTGTTAAACTTCTCATTTTGATTGTTTACTGTTTCCATGATTTTATTGAATCATTTCTCTGAATACTCTTGAAGTTTGCTGAGCTTTCTTAAAACAATTCTTTTGAATTCTTTACCAGGCAGTTTGTATATTTCTTTGGGGTTAGTTACTAGATTATTGTGCTCTTTTGGTGGTGTTGTCTTTTTCTTTTTTATGTTTCTTGTTGCTTATGTTGATACCTGTGCATTTGGTGGAGGAGTCACCTTTTGCAAAACTCATGGGCTCGTTTTGCTGTGGAAAGACCTTCCTCTCCATGGAATATAAGACCATTTGTTGACTGAGCTACAGTAGTTCGGGCACCAGCTATGTCTGCAGAGGTTGGTGTTGACAAAGGTGGCAGGGCTCCTCAGTGGTCTGGTCAACACTGTGGATGTCCACAGTGCCAGCAAAGGTTGTTGGGGTCTTCAGAGACAATGGCTGAGAAGATCCTCCTGATCTCTTTTTTCCCACTAGGGAAGTTATAGCTGAGAGGGTATGTCTTGGCACTGGGTCTGGTTAGTGGGCTGTCTTGCAGTAGTGACAATACCAGTATTTGAGTGGTACCTGTGGAACAGCCATGGAGCTGAGGCCTGAAGCATGAGAACATGTGGAGGGCCTATCACTATGAGATCTGGGAATTAATGGCATTGGTGCCTGAGGCACAAGCAACCCTCCTACAGTAACAGCATGCAAGCCACAGATGCTTCTGGATCAGCTGGTAGAGCCAAGAATGGGAGTACAGACATGCACAGTGTTAGCGAAGCTCCAGAGTCAGCAAGGCCTGGTTCTCTATGTTGGCTGAGCTGGTGGCTTGAGGCACAGGCACCCTGTCTGTCATGCTGGCAGTAGTTTTCAGCTACAAATGCTTGTGAAGTAGCCAGGGAGCCAAAAATGGAAACACAGGTGTACACAGAGTTAGCATGGCTCTAGGGTTAGGATGGAGCCTAGTTATCCATGTGGATGAACTGGTATGCAGAGTACGGACTCTAGGGCTCAGAGTACAAGCTAGCTCACTATGGCAGTCGCTCCAGTGTCCGAGGCATGGGTGGGCCCAATGTAGCCACAGAGCCTAAGACTGGAGCTCGTGGGCTCTTATGAAGTGGCTGCAGCTCAAAGATTGGAGGTATGTACAGGATTAGAAGAAATGGTGGCTCCTTTCTTAAAGTGGCTCAACAGCAGTCACTTCTGGGGGTAGGGGTTGTTAGGGATGTACATTTCATTTTCTAGGGTTCTCCAGTGGGAATGGCTATCTGATACCTCAGTGGCAGGAAATGCTGGTATCCTCTGCAAAGCAGGTCACTGGTGACCACAGTAGTTCTGCTGTGTGGCTCATACCAAGGCCTCCACCTTACTTTGTTCCTAGACATCTCCTGGTGTATTAGGTATGCTGATCACAATCCTTTCTGTGTGGTTATTCTCCATTATTGTGCTCCACTGTACTGCTGCAGATCCTATAATGAGCCTTTGCACTCCCTCTGGGTTGTTATGGTATGTGAATAGTTGTCTGTATTTATTTATTTTGTGTGTGTAGGAAGATAAAGGCTGGCATCTCTTAGTCTGCCTTCTTGGCGATGACATGCTGGACCAATATTTCAGTGGCTTTTCATTCATGTTCCCATTTAGTTAAGTTCCATTTAGGTACTGTTATAAAGAGCAGCCTTTATTTTGCTCTGTGTCTTTGCTTGAATATGCTGTTGGGAATAAAGAGTGTTCCGGATGAATTCAGTTGCCTAGTTGTAATTTCTGAATACATAAGAATATGTAAAGTTTGTGCAGCATGTAGAACTACAATATGTTCTCAAAGTTCTTGATAGGTTCTTGGAAACTGACTTAAGTGAAATGATGTACCACTGTATGCTATAGACACTTAACTCTTCTTTCTTTTTTTATTGTACTTTAAGCTCTGGGGTACATGTGCAGAACGTGCAGGTTTGTTACATAGGTATACACATGCCATGGTGGTTTGCTGCACCCATCAACCCACCATCTACATTAGGTACTTCTCCTAATGCTATCCCTCCTCAAGAGAGGCCCCCACCCCTGAGAGGCTCTGCTGTGTGATGCCCCCTACATGCCCCGTGTCCATGTGTTCTTATTATTCAACTCCCACCTATGAGTGAGAACATGTAGTTTGGTTTTCTGTTCTCGTGTTAGTTTGCTGAGAATGATAGTTGCCAGCTGCATCCATGTCCCTCCAAAGGACATTGAACGCATCCTTTTCTATGGCTGCATAGTGTTCTATGGTGTATACGTGCCATATTTTATCTAGTCTATTATTGATGAGCATTTGGGTTGGTTCCAAATCTTTGCTATTGTGAACAGTGCCACAACATACATAAGTGTGCATGTGTTTTTATAGTAGAATGATTTATAATCCTTTGGGTATATACCCAGTAATGGGATTGCTGGGTCAAATGGTATTTCTGGTTCTAAATCCTTGAGGAATCACCACACTGTCTTCCACAATGATTGAACTAATTTACACTTTCAACAGCAGTGTAAAAGTGTTCCTATTTCTCCACATCCTCTCCAGCATCTGTTGTTTCCTGACTTTTTAATGATCACCATTCTAACTGGTGTGAGATGGTATCTCATTGTGGTTTTGATTTGCATGTCTCTCATGACCAGTGATGATGTGTTTATTTTTTCATATGTTTGTTGACTGCATAAATGTCTTTTGAGAACTGTCTGTCCATATCCTTTGCCCACTTTTTGATGGGGTTGTCTTTTTCTTGTAAATTTAAGTTTTTTTTGTAGATTCTGGATATTAGCCCTTTGTCAGATGGATAGATTGCAAAAATTTTCTCCCATTTTGTAGGTTGCCTGTTCATGCTGATGATAGTTTCTTTTGCTGTGCAGAAGCTCTTTAGTTTGATTAGATCCCATTTGTCAATTCTGGCTTTTGTTGCCATTGCTTTTGGTGTTTTAGTCATGAAGTCTTTGCCCATGCGTATGTCCTGAATGGTATGGCCTAGGTTTTCTTCTAGGGTTTTTATGTTTTTAGATTTTACATTTAAGTCTTTAATCCATCTTGAGTTAATTTTTGTATAAGGTGTGAGGAAGGGATCCAGTTTCGGTTTTCTGCATATGGCTAGCCAGTTTTCCTAACACCATTCATTAAATAGGGAATCCTTTCTCCGTTGCTTGTTTTTGTCAGGTTTGTCAAAGATCAGATGGTTGTAGATGTGTGGTGTTATTCCTGAGGCCTCTGTTCTGTTTCCTTGGTCTATGTATCTGTTTTGGTACCAGTACCATGCTGTTTTGGTTACTGTAGCCTTGTAGTATAGTTTGAAGTCAGGTAGGGTGATACCTCCAATTTTGTTCTTTTTGCTTAGGATTGTCTTGGCTATGCAGGCTCTTTTTTGGTTCCATATAAAATTTAAAGTAGTTTTTTCCAATTCTGTGAAGAAAGTCAATGGTAGCTTGATGGGGATAGCATCTTGTTTCTATCAATTACCCTATGGTAAAATTGGTTTCACTATATAGCACTGCAGTTTCCATGAACCTATCGATGACATTAAGTGAGGACTCTATTTAACATTGTAACATAATTAAAAGGAATTCCAATTCTAAGCCCTTGGTTCACACTAGAACACTCCCAAAGGTGTACTTCCTGTTGCAAGGAAAAGAACTAGGCAGTAGAACACTTCTAGGAGAATTTTCAATCTGGTGAGTTTCAGATTCCATATCTAGTGGAGTATACTCGCCAACTACTCTATGTGCTAGGGATGGATAATTTAAAGCATTTTTCTTTAAAGTATAATAAGGACACGTGGCAATAGCTATGAGACACACTCCTGGATGAGACGTGAGTAGGCAAGACATTTATTCACTCATGATATATCAGTGCAAAGTGTGCCTACAGTATACAAAGTAAACTCACAACTCATCAAAAACTAAAACTTTTTACAATGTGCAATACATGTAGGGATATTAATTCAATATATAAATGTCACATGTCTCCCAAATGTCACCCAGGCTTTCTGTTATTTCTTAAAATATACAAGTCAATATTACCAGAGAAAAGAAAAGAAAAGAAAAGAAAAAAATCCCATTATTTTATCTTAAACTTATGTATACTTCTCTAAAGATTCTTAGGCTTGTAAGGAATGAGATTTAAGTCTATTTTTAGATGTTAGCATTCTGGACTGACTTGCAGGCTGTGGAAACACAAGACAGTTGGTCACATGACTAAATGAAATGGGACTGGCTGCTACAGGCGAGGGATAAAATTGAGAGAGAGGAATCTGAGATTTTTCAGTCTCTTAAATATTAACCTATGTCTTGTTAGAATTCATATATTTCTCTCACTAAACCTGTGCTATCAGGGTCATTGTTAGGTTTATTAACAATATTTTACTTTGACACAGCAAAACATTTAATAGCATTCAATATAAAGGTAAATATCAAAATATCTAGGACAATAATGAGTTATGCATTATACTAATTGTACTCACGCCTTCCTGTGAAGTCCACATTTTTAAAAAAATATATTATTGCATATGAAACCACAAACAGGCATTCTGATTTCAGCACATTCTTACTCAAAACAGTATATACAGTCCTATTAGAGTCAGAGCATACTATACAGATCCATGCATGGGATCTATAGTGGTGAAGGTCCACTATACATATGTGTACAGGTGTACAGCACATATGTACACTTCTATATCACATCACGTGGCAGAGGCATGCTTTCTCAGCAGGTGTCAAGGGTCTCCCATGCCAGTGAAAGGGAAACAGAGGGCATACAGATGTTCTGTCCTAGGCCGCTTCTTCAGCAGAACAGTCAATTCCTGCATAAGTAAACTTCTCATAAAGCGTGGTATTCACGTAGGTCTGGAAGAATGAGAATGGTTCAGAGACATAGGCTACTTTGATTCCATCTCTGCCAGTGGCAGTTACAGCAATACCTTGGTTTTCTTTGTTTCAACTCAAAATACTAAGCACTTGGGGGATACTTTTCTGTCCTCAGTCCCTCTGTTGTATTTGATGACTTTCTTCCTAAAATGTAAGATTTCATACTGTATCCTCAGTTTCTGAGCTTGCCCTTCTCACAGTGTCTTATTGGTACCTCCTAATGTGTTCAGCTTCTCTCGGGTTCCTTCCCCTGTCTGAATCTCATCTTCACATCTCTCTGTGTGATCTCACCTGCATCTCTAGTTGAATTACCATTTGGGTTTTGACTATTTCTTTAAACTACATTTACTTTTCTTTTGACTCCCAGATCAGTATAGCCAACTAACTTCTAGAAATTTTTATGGAATTCCTGACCCTCCTCATAGTAACCTGCAGGTCAAGCTCTGTTGTCTACTTGCTGTGTGTCCTCAGTCAAGTCACCCACTTCTGAGTCTATTTCTTCATCTATAAAATTAAAAGGTCAGGCTATATGACTAAAATTCCTTCTAACTCTAATAGGCTAATTCTGTATGTTATTCCAGTGTGTACATGACTATATCCTGTATAGAAATCTTGTTTCTATAATACTTAGGGCCATGTCAAGAAGAACTTCTTCAATTGTTTCAATGTTTTTTTTTTTATGAACCACCCTGGGCACATCAGGAATTCCAATTAAAGATCTCCTGCCTGACTTTAATACTCACCTTTCGTTCCTCCAACATTCTGTTTAAGGACACCAATATCTGGGCAAATGACGGCCTCTCATAAGGCTTCTCCCGCCAGCATTGTCTCATTAGATCAAACCTTCAAACGCAAAGAATTAAAGGGTTAATTCTATAACTATGCTTCAGTCCTGGGCATGGCAGGAAAAGAGAAAAGAGAATGAAGCCAACCAATGCATGGTTATAAAGCTTAACTAGCAGAAGACAAAAGTACAGCACCTGGGAAGTTTCTACTAGGCCTCCCACCTCCCTAAGCAAGTCCCATTTCATCTCCCCATAGATTTAGTTCCTACCCTGGGTACTGTTTCTGCAGGATCTTGGTCTCAGCTATTACAATCATCTAGAAAGAACTGGGTATGTGTCTATAGCAGCATTTCCCTTGGAATGCTGCATCTTTCAAAATGTTAGTGTCTCTTAAAAGGCCCATGCTCAAACTTGTAAAATGCCACCCATTGTATCCCCCTTTAAGAGGGAGGACTTTTAGAAGCACTGTCATTAAAAACAAAGCCTGTTTAACCAGGTGCTATGGACTCAATGTTCATGCCACCCAAAAATCATGTGTTGAAACCATGTGATGGTGTTTGAAGGTAGGTCCTTTGGAAGGTGATTAGGTCATGAGGGTAGAACCCTCATGAATGGATTCGTGCCCTTACAGAAAAGGCCTCAAAGAGCTCTTTTGCTCCTTGTACCACATGAGGACACAGCAGAAAGATGGCCATCTATGAACCAGGAAATGGCTCACGGCCACCAAATCTGCCAATGCTTTGATCTTGGATTTCCCAGCTTTCAGAACTGTGAGAAATACATCTCTGTTGTTTATAAGCCACCAAGTTGTTACAGCAGTCAGAAATGACTAAGACAACAAGTTTAACACAAAGTTTCCAACTTAATTGGCCACAGAACTCCTTTCCCCTTGTATCATATATTTATATCTTGCACAACACGTGAACATAGTTTTGGAAACACTGACTTAAGATAGTGCTTTCTCAACTGTGCTCAGAACTCCTCGTGTGATTAAAATGCAGATTTCTGGAACCTGCCCTAGACTTATAGAATCGATGACTGACAGTGGGGATCAAGAGCCCACATGCTGAACAAATGACTCCAGGGAACCCTATGTGCATAGAAGGCTATCAACCATTGGTTTAGGGTGTCATATCCCAGAACAGCTTATACTTTAACATAAGTTTCTTAAAGACTAAAAAATCTTCTCACCCCTTATGAAGTGAATCTCAAAAGGTAGAATTTTAGGGACTGTCTAGTGATGGTCCAACTATGTCCAGGTTTTTCCAGGATGGTATGTATGCTTCTTATTCCAGTGATATTATTAACACCCTCCTTCACTCTTAGAAGTAGCCCCATTTAGACAATAAATTATTTGTTCAACCTAGAGCCTTGCAGTCTTCAAACATGCCAGTTAGCTTCTACCATGGATAGTTCTGGGAATGGTGGTATCACTACAGGTCATTATATTTCCCCTTGGAATAAATCTTACTTTTGAAAGTAATCTTAGCAGCAGCAAGGTTCTAGGCAAGAAAATGTGTCTTTATTTTTTTTTAATTTTTTTTTATCATAAGTTCTGTGATACATGTGGAGAATGTGCAGGTTTGTTACATCCGTATACAAGTGCCATGGTGGTTTGCTGCACCCATCAACCCGTCATCTACATTAGGTATTTCTCCTAATGCTATCCTATCCCCCAACCTGCCGACAGGCCCCGGTGTGTGATGTTTCCTTCCCTGTGTCCATGTGTTCTTGCTGTTCAATTCCCACTTATGAGTGAGAACATGTGGAGTTTGGTTTTCTTTTCTTATGTTAGTTTCTAGCTTCATCCACGTCCCTGAAAAGGACATGAACTCATCCTTTCTTATGGCCGCATAGTATTCCATGGTATATATGTACCACGTTTTCTTTATCCAGTCTATCATTGAACAGTGCCACAATAAACCTATGTGTGCATGTGTCTTTATAGTAGAATGATTTATAATCCTTTGGGTATATACCCAGTAATGGGATTGCTGGGGCAAATGGTATTTCTGGTTCTAGATCCCTAAGGAATCGCCACACTGTCTTCCACAATGGTTGAACTAATTTACACTCCCACCAACACTGTAAAAGCATTCCTATTTCTCCACATCCTCTCCAGCATCTGTTATTTCCTGACTTTTTAATGGTCGCCACTCTAACTGGTGTGAGATGGTATCTCATTGTGGTTTTGATTTGCATTTCTGTAATGACCAGTGATGATGATCTTTTTTTCATATGTTGGCTGCATAAATGTGTTCTTTTGAGAAGTATCTGCCCATATCCTTTGCCACTTTTTGATGGGGTTGTTTTTTCTTGTAAATTTGTTGAAGTTCTTTGTGGGTTCTGGATATTAGCCCTTTGTCAGAAGGATATATTGCAAACATTTGCTCCCATTCTGTAGGTTGCCTGTTCACTCTGATGATCATTTCTTTTGCTGTGCAGAAGCTTTTTAGTTTAATTAGATCCCATTTGTCAATTTTGGCTTTTGCTGCCATTGCTTTTGGTGTTTTAGTCATGAAGTCTTTTGCCTATGCCTATGTCCTGAATGGTATGGCCTAGGTTTTCTTCTAGGGTTTTTATGGTTTCAGATCTTACATTTAAGTCTTTAATCCGTCTCGAGTTAATTTTTGTAAAGGTGTAAGGAAAGGATTCAGTTTCAGTTTTCTGCATATGGCTAGCCAGTTTTCCCAACACCATTTATTAAATAGGGAATCCTTTCCCCATTGTTTGTGTCAGGTTTGTCAAAGATCAGATTGTTGTAGATGTGTGGTGTTATTCCCGAGGCCCCTGTCCTGTTCCTTTGGTCTCTCTGTTTTGGTACTAGTACCATGCTGTTTTGGTTATTGTAGCCTTCTAGTATAGTTTGAAGTCAGGTAGTGTGATGCCTTCAGTTTTGTTCTTTTTGCTTAGGATCATCTTGGCTGTGCAGGCTCTTTTTTGGTTCCACATGAAATTTAAAGTAGTTTTATCTAATTCTGTGAAAAAAGTCAATGGTAGCTTGATGAGGATAGCACTGAATCTATGAATGACTTTGGGCAGTATGGCCATTTTCACAATATTGATTCTTTCTATGCATGAGCTTGGAATGCTTTTCCATTTGTTTGTGTCCTCTTATTTCCTTGAGCAGTGGTTTGTAGTTCTCCTTGAAGAGGTCCTTCATATTCCTAGGTATTTTATTCTCTTTGTAGCAGTTGTGAATGGGAGTTCACTCATGATTTGGCTGTTTGTCTGTTATTGGTGTGTAGGAATGCTTGTGATTTTGCACATTGATTTTGTATCCTGAGACTTTGCTGAAGTTGCTTATCAGCTTAAAGAGATTTTGGGCTGAGACGATGGGGTTTTCTAAATCACAGTCACATCATCTGCAAATAGAGACAATTTGACTTCGTCTCTTCCTATTTGAATAACCTTAATATCTTTCTTTTGCCTGATTGCCCTGTCCAGAACTTCCAATACTATGTTGATGAATAGGACTGGTAAGGGAAGGCATCCTTGTCTTAGGCCAGTTTTCAAAGGGAATGCTTCCAGCTTTTTCCCATTCAGTATGATAGTAGCTGTGGGTTTGTCATAAATAGCTCTTATTATTTTGAGATACATTCCATCAATACCTAGTTTACTGAGAGTTTTTAGCCTGAGGGGGTGTTGAATTTCCTTGAAGGCTTTTTTGCATCTATTGAGATAATCATGTGGTTTTTGCCATTTGTTCTGTTTAGATGATGGATTATGTTTATTGATTTACATCTGTTGAACCAGCCTTGCATCCCAAGGATGAAGCTGACTTCATCATGATGGATAAGCTTTTTGATGTGCTGCTGGATTCGGTTTGCCAATATTTTATTGAGGATTTTCGCATCAATGTTCATCAGGGATATTGGCCTGAAATTTTCTTTTTTGTTGTGTCTCTGCCAGGTTTTAGTATCAGGATGATGCTGACCTCATAAAATGAGTTAGGAAAGATCCCTCTTTTTCAGTTGTTTGGAATAGTTTCAGAAAGGATGGTACCAGCTCCCCTTTGTACCTCTGGTAGAATTCGGCTGTGAATCCATCTGGTCCTGGACACTTTTTGGTTGGTAAGCTATTAATTACTGCCTCAATTTCAGAATTTTTATTGGTCTATTCAGGCATTTGACTTCTTCCTGGTTTAGACATAGGAGGGTGTATGTGTCCAGGAATTTTTAGTATTCTCTCATGGTAGTTTGTATTTCTATGGGATCAGTGGTGATATCTCCTTTACCATTTTTTATTGCATCTGTTTGATTCTTCTCCCTTTTCTTCTTTATTAGTCTGGCTAGCAGTCTATTTTGTTGATCTTTTCAAAAAAACCAGCTCCTGGATTCATTGATGTTTTTGAAGGATATTGTGTGTCTCTATCTCCTTCACTGCTGTTCTGGTTTTAGTTATTTCTTGTCTTCTGCTAGCTTTTGAATTTGTTTGCTGTTGCTTGTCTAGTTCTTTTAATTGTGATGTTAGGGTGTCGATTTTAGGTCTTTCCTGCTTTCTCTTGTGGGCATTTAGTGCTATAAATGTCCCTCTACACACTGCTTTAACTGTGTCCCAGAGATTCTGGTATGTTTTGTCTTTGTTCTCACTGGTTTCAGAGAACATCTTTATTTCTGCCTTCATTTCGTTATTTACCCAGTATTCACTCAGGAGCAGGTTGTTCAGTTTCCATGTAATTGTGTGGTTTTGAGTGAGTTTCTTAATCCTGAGTTCTAATTTGATTGCTCTGTGGTCAGAGACACTGTTATGATTTCCATTCTTTTGGATTTACTGAGGAATGTTTTACTTCCAATTATGTGGTCAGTTTTAGAGTAACTGCAATGAGGTGCTGAGAAGAACGTATATTCTGTTGATTTGGGGTGGAGAGTTCTGTAGATGTCTATTAGGTCCACTTGTTCCAGAGCTGAGTTCAAGTCCTGAATATCCTTGTTAATTTTCTGTCTTGTTGATCTGTCTAATATTGACAGTGGGGAATTAAAGTCTCCCACTATTATGTGGCAGTCTAAGTCTCTTGGTAAGTCTCAAAGAACTTGCTTTATTAATCTGGGTGCTCCTGTATTAGGTACATATATATTTAGGATAGTTAGCTCTTCCTGTTGTATTGATCCCTTTACCATTATGTAATGGCCTTCTTGGTCTCTTTTGATCTTTGTTGGTTTAAAATCTGTTTTATCAGATGGCAACCCCTGCTCTTTTTTTGCTTTCCATTTGCTTGGTAAATATTCCTCCATCCCTTTATTCTGAGCCTATGTGTGTGTGCGCACATGAGATGGATCTCCTGAACACAGCACACTGATGGGTCTTGACTCTTTATCCTATTTCCCAGTCTGTCTTTTAGTTGGGGCATTCAGCCCATTTACATTTAAGGTTAATATATTATGTGTGAATCTGATCCTGTCATTATGATGCTAGCTGCTTATTTTGCCTGTTAGTTGATGCAGTTTCTTTGTAGCATCAATGGTCTTTAGAATTTGGTGTTTTTGCAGTGGCTGGTACCAGGTTTTCCTTTCCATGTTAGTGCTTCCTTCAGGAGCTCTTGTAAGGCAGGCCTTCCCTTAGCATTTGCTTGTCTGTAAAGGATTTTATTTCTCCTTCACATATGAAATTCTGGGTTGAAAATTCTTCTCTCTAAGAATGTTGAATACTGGCCCCCACTCCCTTCTGGCTTGTAGGGTTTCTACAGAGAGATTTGCTGTTAGTCTGATGGGCTTTCCTTTGTGGGTAACCTGACCTTTCTCTGGCTGCACTTAACATGTTTTCTTTCATTTCACCCTTGATTAATCTGACGATTATGTGTCTTGGGGTTTTTCTTCTCGAGGAGTATCTTTGTGGTGTTCTCTGCATTTCCTCAATTTGAATGCTGACCAGTCTTACTAGGTTGGGGAAGTTCTCCTGAATAATATCCTGATGAGTGTTTTCCAACTTGGTTTCGTTCTCCCCATCACTTTCAGGTACACCAATCAAACGTAGGTTTGGTCTTTGCACATAGTCCCGTATTTCTTGGAGGCTTTGGTCATTCCTTTTCATTTTTTTCTCTAATTTTGTCTTCATGCTTTATTTAAGTTTATCTTCAATATCTGATATCCTTTCTTCCACTGGATCCATTCAGCTACTGATACTGTGTATGCTTCACGAAGTATTCATGCTGTGTTTTTTAGCTCCATCAGGTCATTATGTTCTTCTCTAAACTGGTTATTCTAGTTGCAATTCGTCTAACCTTGTATCAACGTTCTTAGTTTCCTTGCATTGGGTTAGAACATGCTCCTTTAGCTTGAAGGAGGTTGTTATTACCCACATTCTGAAGCCTACTTCTGTCAATTTGTCAAACTCATTCTCCATTCAGTTTTGTTCCCTTGCTGGCGAGGAGTTGTGATCCTTTGGAGGAGAAGAGGCATTCTGGTTTTTGGAATTTTCAACCTTTTTGCACTGGTTTCTCCCCATTTTTGTGGATTTATCTACCTGTGATCTTCGGATGGGGTTTTGGTGTGGAGGTCCTTTTTGTTGATGTTGATACTATTCCTTTCTGTTTGTTTTCCTTCTGACAGTCAGGCCCCTCTGCTGAAGGTCTGCTGGAGTTGGCTGGAGGTCCACTCCAGACCTTGTCTGCCTGGGTAGCACTAGCAGAGGTTGCAGAACAACAAAGATTGCTGCCTGCTCCTTCCTATGGAAGGTTTGTCCCAGAGGGGCACTTGCCAGATGCCAGCCAGTGCTCTCCTGTAGGAGGTGTCTCGTCAACCCCTGCTGGGCTGGGAGGTGTCTCCCAGTCAGGAGGCACAGGGGTCAGGGACCCACTTGAGGAGGCAGTTTGTCACTTAGCAGAGCTCGAGTGCTGTGCTGGGAGATCTGGTGCTCTCTTCAGAGGTGGCAGGCAGGAACGTTTAAGTCTGCTGAAGCTACGCCAATAGCGCCCCCTACCACTAGGTTCTTTGTCCCAGGGAGATGGGAGTTTTATCTATAAGCCCTTGACTGGCGCTGCTGCCTTTCTTTCAGAGATGCCCTGCCCAGAGAGCAGGAATCTAGAGATGCAGTGGCTTTGCAGAGCTTGGTGGGCTCTGCCCAGTTTGAACTTCCCTGGGGCTTTGTTTACACTGTGAGGAGAAAACAGCCTACTCAAGCTTCAGTAATCGGGGATACCCCTCCCCCAACCAAGCTGGAGCATACCAGGTTGACTTCATACTGCTGTGCTGGCAGCAAAGAATTTCAAGCCAGTGGATCTTAGCTGGGTGGGATCCACTGAGCTAGACCACTTGGCTCCCTGGCTTCAGCTCCCTTTGCAGGGGAGTGAATGGTTCTGTCCCACTGGTGTTCCAGGTGCCACTGGGGCAAGGAAAAAAAGCTAGAAAAAAAACCCAAAAAAACTCCTGCAGCTAGTTCAGTGTCTCCCTAAACGGCCACCCAGTTTTGTGCTTGTAACCCATGGCCCTGTTGGCATAGGCACCAGAGAGAATCTCCTCGTCTGCGGGTTGCAAAGACGGTGGGAAAAGCTTAGTATCCGGGCTGGAATGCACCATTCCTCCTGGCGGAGTTCCTCGACCCCTTGCACTTCCCGGGTGAGGTGACATCCCACCCTGCGTCAGCTCATCCTCCGTGGGCTGCACCCACTTTCTAATCAGTCCCAATGAGAAGAGCTGGGTACCTCAGTTGGAAGTGCAGAAATCACTTGCCTTCTGAGTTGATTCTCGCTGGGAGCTGCAGACCAGAACTGTTCCTTTTCAGCCATCTTGCCAGCCCAACTTTGAAATCTTACTGAAAAACTTCACAAATTTATTTCAGGATTTTCTGCATTTGTTGCCCTTCCTCATTTCAACCTTCCCGAGAGTCATTAAATGCCCCTAAATTTCTACGTCTGTAAAGCTAATACTCCTTGTGTATTACATAACAGTATTAGTATTGGGAACCCCCCACTTTTATTCACCTATTTGGGATCTCTGTGTGTAGGTGTTTGTGTATACCAGTTGACTTTGTTAAAGTCAGCTAGCCCCAGAAACACACAAGAGGAAGGAAGGTAAGACAGAATAGCCCCAGGATGAGGCCTGACTTACACCTCATCATCACAGTTCAGGGGTTTCTCCAGTCTGTAGCCCTGGGGCAGCTTCTCATAGAGTTCTGCACAAGTCATCCCGCAGTAGGGTGTGCCTCCTGGAAGACAAACAGTGCCACTCTAAGTCCTCTCTGGCATGAAAAGCAATGCTTCCTGTCCAGGGGTTCTAAAGCTAAGGGGCCAGGAGGAAGACATGGTATGTCACAGGAGAGTGAACATGCTACATGCCTCCCTTGGCAAACCCACCACTCATCAAAACTGGACTTACACTACGGAGTATGCCAAAGCATCATCATTGCTTCAGGGAAAGGAACCACCCCCGGCTTCCTCAATTCAGTGCCGATTCTCTTCCCTAAGTCTTCCCACACAGAGCACATCTATTATACCAATAATATTAACCTTTTTTTTCTGATTGGAAGCCTGTAGTTTTATAATTCATATTTTATCAATTATAGTTATTGTCCAGTTTTAATTATAAAAGCAATCCATATTTATTGTAGAATTTTTTTTAAGTTCTGAGATACATGTGCAAAACGTGCAGGTTTGTCACATAGATATACATGTGCCATGGTGGTCTGCTGCATCTATTGACCCATCATCTAGGTTTTAAGCCCCGCATGCATTAGGTATTTGTCCTTATTCTCTCTTTCCCCCCAACAGGCCTTGGTGTGTGATGTTCCCCTCCCTGTGTCCACGTGTTCTCATTGTTCAACTCCCACTTATGAGTGAGAACATGTGGTGTTTGGTTTTCTGGTCCTGTGTTAGTTTGCTGAGGAGGATGGTTTCCAGCTGCATCCATGGCCCTGCAAAGGACATGAACTCATTCTTTTTTATGGCTGCATAGTATATTCCATGGTGTATATGTGCCACATTAAAAAGCATGAAGAATAAAAGTATTACATTTCTGGGTAGTGCCTTCTAGTTTTTTTAAATATGCAATATTGATAAAACTAGGATCAGTATTCATGAAATTGTTATATATTTTCTGGCGTGTATATTTTAACATAGATACTCACCTAAGCTAACAATCTCCCATAGTAACACACCGTAGGACCATCTGCAGGAGGGACAAGTGTGAAACCAACAATCAGCAAACAGAGTCACCACTTTTTCCTGCCCCCAAAGCCAGGGAGACCCACCCTTTCTGAGAAAAGGAAATGTTACGTCTACATCCTAGGATAAGCCCTTGCACACAGTGTGGGTTTCTCTCCTCTTAGCTCAATGGAAGGGTTACAACAAAGAAATAGTGTTCACTTTGCCAGAACCCCCAAATCACTTTAACTACAGACTCTAAGGTGGTACTGTCCAAAACAGATGAAATTTGTTTTGAAGCTTGACAGATCTGAGTTAAATCCAATCTCTGCCATCCAATACTTTTGTGACCTGGAAAAAGTCACTGAACCTCCCGGGACCTCTTAGTATATTCTTACAAAAGTGGGGACAATAATCCCTGCCTCAAAGTTATGCAGAGAAACAAAAAAAGCACCTTGCACACAGTGAAGACACAGCAATTGCCCACCCCCTCTTCATCCCCAGGCATCAGCAAAACCCCTTGGAAAAGTCACCACCCCTCTTGTGGCCTTGGTTTTTCATCCTGGAAATGGGGTGCAGGGCAAGATGACCTAAACCTCAAGCCACCCCTTCCTTCTACCGCCAGCCTCTGATGCATCACTGCAGGCTGCAAGCAGAGACGCCCCCCACTGTCTGGCCTTATTTTGTCCCCAGCAGCTATTCTGGATTGCTCCTCTGATCTAGGTCTGGGAGAGGAGCCACAGGAAGGCCAGTATGTCCCTTCTTCCTGTTGAGTCCAAGAATTCACAACTCAAAGCGCAATGCAGAATACACAACTTCAGTATGCAGAGGGAAATCCAAAATCTGCCACCAGTGATTCTGCACTCTGGAAACTGTCTACTCTGCGGCTTTATTCTGTTACTTTATTTCCTGGGTTTTTTGGTTACCTTTGTTCCCGAGAGGTACAGGACATTCCTGCTTCTTTTTAAAACCTGTCAAATATATGTTTCTGGGAGGGAAAAAAAAAAAATCCCTTGGCAATAAGCAGCTTACTCACACATCACTGTTGGTTGTGTACACACTGTAATTCAGTGACTCGATGGCCATCCAGCGCACTGGGAGCCTTCCCTGGAGAGAACAAAGTGAGATGTCACTTAAGTGGGACAGGGTCTTTATGAGGCTCTCAGCCTGCCTGAGCTGTGGCTCCACAAAGCCCATCGGGAACCTCATAGGCAGGGCAGACTCAGACATCATTGCTTTGTGTATGTCCCAGCTACATGTGTGTTTTCAAATTTCAAAACATGCAAATAGCATAAGTCCTATTTATCTTCAGGGTTCAGCATTTTATATGAATTGAAGTGTGAGTGTGCACGCGTGATAGTCAGTCATTCCTTATTCACCTTATAGCCCTCAGAGGCACTCTGAGGTTTGAAAGGGGAGACAGGCATAGACACTGAGTGAGAATGTAACTGTATTAATAATGTGGAAAAGGGAAATGGAGGCACTGGGGTACGGTGAAGAGAACAACTGTGCCTGGAGATGATGGAGGGAGATTCTCCAGAGGACGGGACATCCCAGCATGGTTCTGTAAGACGTTTAGGTGTCATTAGGTGGGTGGGAGAGGAAAGAGCATCTCTAGACAAGGGGAACAGTGTGCATATATAACAGTAGAGATTAAGATGATTTGTAGCTTACGTAGTGTAGTTTACGTGGGGTTTGGAGACACGTACCGATACTTTGGGTGCTGGTCCTGACTACCTCCAGGCTGTCCCCATATCTTGGCTTACTGATCCCAGGCTAGGCAAAATGAGATGTGCCTGGACGTTGTAAAGCTTGACTTTAAAGTTTTATTCTTGGTTTCCTCAAAGTCTCTATGATTTGGGGCTCCCTTCCTATCTACTCATTCAAGAATCATAAGGTTGGTCATCAAGAGGTTGATTCCTCCCTCCCAGAGATTTGTCCGAACTTGCTACACTGCATCCTTCTTGCAGGGAACTTGCTCCTCTCCAATCCTTCTTTCTTCCCCCTTCCCTCAACCTGGCCCTTTACTCCCCAGCCCCAAGGTGCTAAAGAACACCTTTACCCTGTTTAGTCTATTGTAAGATCGAGTTGAGCCCTGATAGGTGCTCTCCCCCTGTAAATAACCCCAATACTGCAGAAATCACTGCCCTTTATGAAATGCCAAGCAAACCCATGCTAGTCTTGGGGAGCTGAGGAGAGCATCCAAATAGAATGGGTAGGTTGTGGGGTTAACCTGTGTTATCCCTCCACCTTCTCACCCGGGGTACCCACATCCCCCAAGCACTGGAGTAAAGCAGGGAAAAGGATTTCAGGAAGGAGATTTGAGGACACCAGGTGGTCAGGGAGGAGTTGAGTGATGGATTCTGCTTCTTTAAGAAAACAAGTCCACCCCTGCTCCAGAGAAGCATCTGCCTTGAGTGGGTCTGAAAAGGTTAGGGAGAAAAGCATCACCTGGGAGCCAGCCCTCAGGGAGGCACACGTGGCTTCTGAAAGTGCTATGTTGATAAGCATGCAGGGCCTCGAAGACCCAAAAGGACCCCACTTCACACCCTCATCAGAAAAGAGAGTGGAAAGATCCAAAATGATTATGTTCACTGTGGTTGTAGCTATGTGCAAGGATGTATGCTGTGGAAGGCGATAAGCCAAAAATGAAAAAAATATATATGCCAAGGTGGTGAATTATGGGTGATTTCCTTTCAAAATGTTCTTGAGTGTTGTTTTATCTTCTCAGTAACTAAATAAGTGTGATGAAAATCAAGGAAGCCTGGAATTGAGAATAAATACAGGAACCTGAGCTTTGCTAAGAGACAATTTGGTGTGCCCACAAAAACAAAAAGACTGCCTACATCTCATGACAACTGAAGCCATCCCAGGAAAGCTGGGCCAAAGTAATGTTCATCAGACCTAAAAAAGGGAGAGCCATCCACCAGAGTAGATCAGAGTAGATCTGCCAGACACATGGAAAGGCTGCAGGGCTTGTCATCCCTGAGGCCCTGCGTTCTGCCCACCCAAGGAAAACAGAGGATGGTGATATTTCCTCCACACAGCTCTGACATGCAGGGATGTGGTACTTCTAGGACTACGTGATTCTAGACTGGGCACCAAAAGCAGAATGAGTGTCTCTCTTCCTCTAAGACTGTATGGTTAGGTTCTCCTGCAATCTTGTACTTAAAGATAAAATATTACTGTTTGGGAGAGTGGATTGTGGGCTTGAACAGTGACCACTGAAGTTTCAGTGAAGAGAGAAATCTTAGATGAGCCTGTAGAAGTTATGAATTTCTCTATAGAGCCTCCTGGTGATTTAGAAATCATTTAGTTTGTTTCTTTGATTTTTGGAAAATATATTAATCTTTTTCCTTGCTACATCGGCTGTGCATGAAAGGGGATTGTGCAAGCTCCTCAGAGGTTTCTGAGTGAGATGCCTTGGGGTCTGAACTGGATAGAACCAAGACCCCAAACCACTAGGCTTGAATATTCAATCACTTGGTCACACATGACAGTGCCTTCTTCATTAGTAATACAGACGCTGCAACCGTGTTAGGAATGAACATTTAGAAAGAATGTTTCCCAGGGCACACAGTATCTACTGGGACACACAGTCAGATGCTTTAGTCACCACAGAGCACCGACAGTCTCAGAAGTGACATCAGGAGAGCGGGGAGTACCTTGGAAACGATGTGATCAGTGTCCGAGTCCTGTACTTACCATTGTCTTTTTCACATACACCTCTTGACCTCGGGACAATCCAAAATCTGCTATTTTTGCCACATAGTTTTCACCAACTAAAATGTTTCTGGCAGCCAGATCCCTGTGGATAAACTGAAGTTTTGAAAACATTATGTATATTCAGCCTAATGAAAGCCCCAGCGCTGAAAACTTTGGGGAATAGGAAAGAAAACAATAGCATAAAAAAGGAGTTTAAAAAGGCACAATCCAGTTCCCCTTAAAGTTCCCCTCCAAAATTCCCTGGTAATGGAATGGATTCTGCCGAAAGACACACCACATCTTGGCAGAAGAATTTCAGAAAATGAACAAATAAAAAACACAGGTTGTTAAATGCTCCAGCTGTAATGTAGCGTGTGTCTGTTGCTGCACATGATTTAGAGGCAAACCAGGCTAAGAGAGCTTAAGGTACCTCGCTACATCTTATGAAAATTATGACATTTTCACAATTATGAAAATTGCTAGATAAACATATTGTCAGTATTAATTTTTATTTAAATAGATGGACTATTCACAAAGAGACTAAAATGAGGGAGATTTTAAGGAGTTAAAGAAGAGAGGTTGACAGACCCTACAAACATTGAAACTGACTTTAGAGGGCACTCCAGAGGAAAGATATTCAAAGCGAGTTCTTCTAAACAAACCTGTTTTTGGCTCAGGTAGTCCATGCCCCGGGCCACGTCGGCAGCAAAGTGGAGGAGCTGCTGGGAGGACAGTGTGGACGCGGTGCTATTGGCAATAGCGAATGCTGGGTCCGTCTCCAGCACACGGCTCTTGCGCAGGAAGTCCAGAAGGTTTCCATGGGGCGCATACTCAATGGCTAGGTACAAGTAGCCTGTGGGGAAGGAAGAGAGCATTGACTCATCAGTGGCCCTGAACAGCTGTGACATTTAAGAGATGTGCTGTGGGAATTGCCTATAAACTCCATTTTGTCTAAACAAAACACATCTAGTAACACCACTGAGGGAGCACTGGGGGACAGGAGGAAGATAGGTGACACCCTCCTGCAATACTCAAAGGGTGCCGGGCTGGAACGCTCGGTTTTGCTCCTTCCCACTCCCTCTCCATTCCTTCCAAACGTGCACTCACACAGAGGCCTTCCTGAAATGCTTTTACCCAGTCAGTAATAACAGTAGATGAGTCAAAGCACTGTCTTCCAGATCTCAGACACGTTCTTCACATCACCTGTTCATTTGCATTCCATTTTGATCAAGGAGCTAATAGGAGCCAGGCATGTTATTCCAGTCTGCCTCTAGCTATTCCTGAGGCTGTTATTATTTTTAAACAATTAAATATCTGTGTGGAAGGATCCACAACATGTAACTTTCTCTCCTGCCTTCTACTCCTCCTTAAAACCCATAGTAAGTCACCATATTGATGACTGGGTCTCTGGTCACCAGAAGTTAGTTTCAAAGATTGCATTTTGCTTTAAGAAACCAGAAAACTCAAGCTTTTAGGAAACAATAAAACAATAGTTCCTAGAAAAACCTATGGTTCATTGTCACTTTTTTGTTCCAAATCATTTCTCTCTCTTTTTTTTTTTAATAAAAAGTTATTTGCCCAGTTTTGTTACTTCTGTTTTCTCGGAATTTTTAAAAAATAAATTATCCTCTTACAAAAATTTTTTTAAAGGGAATTTACTTTGCTAAAAACATTGACATTTATACCTAGTAAAATGTAAAGTTATTTTACTGTTTTTTAAAAGAATTTTTTGGGTAAACCATGTATTTAAAATGTTGTATGAATTAGAACTTGAAGCCCAGTGCAGTGGCTCACACTTGTAATCCCGGCACTCTGGGAGGCCAAGGTAGATGGACTGCTTGAGCCCAGGAATTTGAGACCAGCCTGGGCAGTATACTGAGACCTAATCTCTACAAAAAACAAAAATAAAATAAAAATTAGCCAAGCATGGTGGTGCATCCCTGTAGTCCCAGCTACTTGGGAGTACTTAGGCTGAAGTGGGAGGATTGCTTGAGCCCAGGGAAGAGGAGGTTGCAGTGGGCTGACATTGTGCTACTACACTGCAGACTGGGCAACAGAGTGAGACCCTGTCTCAAAAAAAGAAAGCTTGAAAGATATTCTAAGAAATTGAAATTCTAACAAAGAAATCTTCTAGTATTGAATCTTGTTGCACTATAATGAAAGTTAGACCTAAATTATGGTATACATGTGCTTTCTCACATCTTTGCTGAATTATTCTAAAATTATATATATATATATATTTTTTTGAGACTGAGTCTCACTGTGTTGCCCAGGCTGAAGTGCAGTGGTGCTACTTCAGCTCTCTGCAACCTCTACCTCCCAGGTGAAAGTGATTCTCCTGCCTCAGCCTCCTGAGTAGCTGGGACTACAGGCATGCACCACTATGCCCAGCTACTTTTTGTATTTTTAGTAGAGATGGAGTTTCACCATGTTGGTTGGCCAGTATGGTCTCAATATCTTGATGTCATGATCTGCCCACCTCGGCCTCCCAAAGTGCTGGGATTAGAGGCGTGAGCCACCACGCCCAGCCTATCTTAAAATTTTAAGAGCCAACTATGTGCTAATGTGATGACAAAGCAAAATTTTAAGGGATATAGTTTTGTTGTTGCGTTCTTTTTCCCCATTAAGGAAACTGCATTAATATTGTGGTTTATTCTCTCCCAAAAGACCAATTGCAACCAGATGAAGTAAACGTAACCTCAAGATTTTACTGTCTTCAGAATAAAACAAAAGATGAAACTTAGAACTGGATCACTTGGCCATTTCTCTTCTTATCTCCTCCTAGTGCAAAGTGCCTGGATCCCTTAATAGCCAGCATTCTCCTAGATCTGCAGTGGGGTCAACACACTAAAACCTCAGCACAGTCTTCTTTGTAGTTTTAGCCTTTTTCGGGAAAACTGGTTTAGTCTGTCCACCACAGCCACTTGGCTTCCTGTCATAACCCCACTTTCCCTGGGCATCCAGAGAATCCTTGCCCTTTTGTACTGTGTCATTTGTGGGGTTTGTACAGAAAGTCAGGCGGGTTTTAAGAACACTCACCATGTTTGTGGGAGTGGTGTCAGCAAGGACAGCAGGGTGTGTGTGTGTGTGTGTGTGTGTGTGTGTGTAACTTTCATTTATACTCCTGTGCCATGCTGATGACTGTTTTCAGGAAGTAGCTCAAAAAATAAATGTCATTACTTCATTATTTAACCTAAGGGACATGATCTGGCTTTCAGAATTACACCCTTATTGGATCATAGAATGATAAATTATTTGAAGCACCAGTATTTTTAGTTTAATAAATTGAGGAAATGGAAGTAGTCTCTTTTCTATTGTTGGTGTTTGTGCTGCAAAGTCAACAAGAGGCTGTCAAGTTTGTAAATAATTACTGCATGGAGCTTTTTATGGGAGCAAACTTTTCCATGAGAAATGAAGTTTAAGCAGAGATTCAGAACTACAAGGCCATGCAGCATGCAGAGGTAAACCCATAGATGATTTTTGTCGTTACCTACTCACTCACCACTAATTACATGCATTACAATAGAAAGTACTCAGTAAACATTTGAATAACATAAATTTAACTTTAAATGCATGTGCAACACAGGATAGTTGTACAGCTCCATTGTAATTGTACATGAAAGTATTCTGGATAAAAACAAAGCACTATCTCATGAAAGCTTCTTATAATTATTTTTAAAATCCAACTATCCTTAGTTTTCATATTATAGTAGATTGCTGGCATTCATGGCTTTTTAACATTCAGAATACCAATTCCCTGGGTTTCCAGGAAAAATGTAAAGGTAGGCAATTAAGAAGAAGCTGATGGTGGGGACTCCCCTACTATACTTGAGCAGCAGTAGTAGTAGTAGTGGAGAAAACCTCTGGATGGCCAAGGATGGGGCAGGTAGGAGCCATGAATACCTTTGGGCAGTAATGGCTGAACCACACCAGAAGCTAAATAGTCCAGCCTCGGCACTTCCCTCCAAAAATAAGGCAAACCACAGCACAATCTATAAATGGGACTAGACAGACATTCAGATAGAAGATGCAACTTTAAAAAAAAATAGGCAACATTCTTAAGATCATTATCTTTCCTTATATCAATATGGAATTTGTCTGTTTTCTTTTTTTTTTTTTTTTTTTTTTTTTTGGAGACAGAGTCTCGCTCTGTCGCCCAGGCTGGAGTACAGTGGCCAGATCTCAGCTCACTGCAAGCTCTGCCTCCCGGGTTCACGCCATTCTCCTGCCTCAGCCTCCCGAGTAACTGGGACTACAGGCGCCGCCACCTCGCCCGGCTAGTTTTTTGTATTTTTTTAGTAGAGACGGGGTTTCACCACGTTAGCCAGGGTGGTCTCGATCTCCTGACCTCGTGATCCGCCCGCCTCGGCCTCCCAAAGTGCTGGGATTACAGGCTTGAGCCACCGCGCCCGGCCGGAATTTGTCTGTTTTCTAAAACCTCTGGCAGGAAAGACAGGAAAAGAGCATCTTACCTCGATGTTCACATGCTCCTAAGAGATTGATGATGTTTGGATGGTGTCCAAGTTTACAAAGAACTTCCAGTTCTCCTGCAAAGTCCCTGTGATCATCTTTGGAGGCATATTCTGGGAAGAAAGTCAAGGGTTGTGATTCCTATTTGTTACACCTTTTCAGAATCAGCTGTCCTGTCCTGCCCCCCAAGAACCTTCAGGTGCCCTCAGTCACCATCAACTACATACAACCAAAGAGATTAGTCTAAAGTAGAGATTCTCAGCCTTGGCACTATTGACACTGGGCTGACAACTCCTTTGCAGGGGCCTGTCCTGTGCATGGTAGGGTGTTTCACAGCCATCCTGGCCTCTACCTACTAGATGTCAATAACTAGTCAAAAATGTTTCCAGATATTGCCAAATGCCTATGGATGAGAACCACCACTCTAAAGTTTTCTTGTTTAAGCTCCCAGATCCTCAGGTAAATGACTTGGTAGAGGTGGAGCTGTACCATCTTTTAGATTTTAGCTCTTCCAACTAAATCTACCATCCAAAGACAACTGAGGAATACAACCAAAGTTTCCATGAAACATCGCCAATAATGCATGCATCTTTATTCATTAATTGTAACTTATTTTTTACAAACCAGTCTCAATCTGGTTGATTGAGCTAAATAAATCAAATCCAAATGGTATCTTATGGACGTTGCATGGGAATCAGGAAACTGAGTTGCGTCTGCCTTTATTCTTTCTGCCTTGTCTCTCCACTAGCACTTTAACCAGAGGGAGAACCCACCAAGCACCAGAATGAAGAGAAGGCTATTGGTTGGTGCATAAACTGATCAGTCTTGAGTCAAGGATAATGAGCTATTATTGTTTTTTAAAAAACCACATTGGGTGGCAAGGGTAGGAGTGGGGTGCTGGTGGCCATAAACATGGCTGCTCATGCTTAGAAACTGTGACAATCATCTCATGAGGGGCCAATGGTATTCATAAGTCAAGTGCTCTGCTCATACTACAGAAGCCTCACTGAGGGTCAATATCTTGGGAATTTTTTTTAAAGAAGTTCTTCATAGTGAGTTTGGCCGCTTTATTCAGTAACTGCCCTTCTTTGGATGCACTGCTTTGCCTGCAGGATTTATCAGCCCTGATGCCTTATTAAGCTGTTTTCCCTCTTCACATGGGCACAAGACAGAAAATCAGGCTCACAATAGATCCCAATAAAAACTGCCTTCATAAGATTCTACACCCCTCTCCTCTCACTATCCTCACTGCTCCCCAAAACTCCCTGTGACAAAAGTAGCAAAACAGAAAAGGGATTTCTGGCTGTTTTGCAAGTAGTTTGTATTGTTTTTAAAGACCCATATTGCTGTTTCTAATCATAGATATTTTGTTTTGTTAGTCTTCTTAACAATGTAGAAAGCAGAGATGATTTAATAATATTTAGAGTTAATTCACAGACTCAATATTGTGGTCCAAAAAAAGAAAACTGTCAGCATCCTTAAAGAGCTCTGAAGTTGGAGCTGCACAATGATAATAGTTCATCACATTCTCTGCTTTAATGCACCACATTCCAAGCCTGTATTTTGTAAAATCAATAGTGCATCCTCACAGTCAAGTCTTACACAAACTGCTCTTTCACACAGAAGAGAAGATAGCTAGCTAATTTGCCAGCTAACTAGTCATTCTGCTTTCTCTGAAGATATTTACTATCAAATATTATTAGATGGGTAGCTACCAAACAGTCTTGAGATGAACAAAGCTGGAAAAGATTTAGTTCTTATGACCTTAAATCAGTGGTTTTCTCTGCAAACTTGAGTGTACAGAGGAACCACAGAGAAAGCCACTCAAGAACACAGATTTTCATATGCTACCCAAGAAATTCAGGTGTAGTCAAATAAGGAGTAGAAGAAACCCAAGTGAATGCATTTCTAACAGTGTCCCCAGGAACTTATATACAGTTAACCTATGAAGACTGTGGTGTGCAAAATGTGGTCCCCAAACCCACAAGATAGCATCACTGGAAAACTAATGAAAAATGCAGATTCTGTGGCCCTGCCCTAGACTTACTGAGTCAGAAATTGTGGGGTAGGACCCAAGAGTTTGTTTTTAAACAAGCCTTCCAGATGATTCTGATGCACACTCCATTTTGAGAGGCACTGCATTAAGAGAAACAACAATGCTCCCCAAAAGTTAGCTGTATATGACCAAGAATCTGTAGTATCACAGCCCAGTGAATCAAGCAGTGATGTTTAAATGGCTCCTGCCTTTGTATTCATAATCTGACTATCACAGGCTCAACTTCAAAGGAAGCATAGTCTTCAGTTGCAAATAACTATGTCTGATACCATGCGAATTTTTTGTAAGACCGTAGAGCAAAGAATCAGCAGGAAATCAAGTTTTCTCCACACCCTCATGCAATGCTGACTCTATCTGGTCAACCACTGACCTTTCATTCTCTTGATGGCAGCATCCATCCGTAACCCATCCTTCTTGATGCGCGCCTTAAGAACTTGGCCAAAATTGCCCTCCCCGATCACATCTTGAAATTTGATATCATTCCAGTCAAGCACTGGATAAATTGTAGGATCTGGGTTGTTTTTGACCTTCCTGTTTAGGGCCAGAGTTCCTGAGTTGAACTGCACAGCTGGTTCTTCCCTCTGGAAAAATAATTATTTCATCATTTTGTGTCAGGATTTTTCATAATTCTAAGGGGCATAATGTCTTCTGGTTGGCATCCATACCAGATGAAAAAAGAAATAGTATATTTAATTCTAGACTGGAAAGGGAAATAGGTTTTCATCACACAGGCCTGCCCTGATAAACCAGCTGCCCACAGGGCTGCACGGGCACAATTCTGGGCCTCCTCAGAAAAGCTTGTTGATTAGCAATGTCTGTAAAGGATGACAGAGAAAGGAGTAACAGTACATATGCCATGTGTTTGCCATTCTTGCATTAGTTGTACGTGAGTTCCCTACAGTGCTATGAAATGAACAAGTGTTCAGTTCTGGTTTGGAAGCTAACTTGGAGAGCCTATATGGGGCAACCACAGGATGTGCCTCAGTGCACACTCTTTCTCTCTTATAGTAAGGCTTAGAATCTCTAAGTCTATTCTGGCCACAAGATGACTGAAGCTTAGAGCCAAACCCAACACTGTATCTCTTTCTCCTGAATTCAAATAGCTGCTGGTGCTACCATGGAAAAGGTATTTTGACAGGCTCCAGCACTCCCAACCCCCTTGCTGGCCCTTCCTCTCCAGTGACAGCCTGAGTTGAGCCAGCTCTGGCATGGAGTCAGATAGTGAAGTTCCTCTTGTCCTCCGTGGAAGGGAAGCTTGGGGACTCATGCACATGGGGTATACCTCATTTGAATCATTGCACTCAATGCATTATCTACAGAATTGATAAAGTCTGGTTCAAATTAATTTTACAGGGCCTGAACCCACAAACTAGATAAATTTTCAGGCTTTAGTATACTGAAAGAACTCGAATAAGATGACTCTTGGTAAAGTGTCATATTATAGGCCTTTGCTACTGGTTAAAATTCCTAGATGAAAAAAAAAAAAAAAAAAAATGAGGCAGTACCAAGTGCCAGGAACTCTGACTTCAGACTGAGGGTATACAGGAATGGAAGGCACACACAGGTATGTATAATTCTTATACATATGAGGGGTCATAAGATTGAGGGACTTATTAGAAAGAAATGGGAACTAGAAATAGGCAAATGTGGGGAAAACTTGTCTAATATATCATTACCTATCTCACTGAGGTCTGGTTACCCTCTGTCCTTCCTTACCAAAAATGTTCAATTCATTCTATTGCAACATATCATCTCTGGGGACTTATTACTAGGATGACCATATATGTCATTTCAGCAGGCAGGGACAGACCTAGTTTCCTGCATAATTTACCAAGAGCACCCTTTTCACTCTTAAAATTGTTCTGGTTTGGATAAGAAATTATATAGTCATACTTTTTATCTACCATTTCATAATGGAAGCCAAAGAGAAGACGAGACTTGCCTAAGGGAAATATTTACTTTATAAGTAAATTTCCTGGTCCATATCTTTAAAGTGAAGGTGCTGCCTGTACTTGGACTTGCCCTTATTAGGTAGTAGGAAGATGAGACACTACCACGTTTTGGAAGGCTTGGGCCATTCTCCTTTGTACATTTGCCCTCTTCAATTGCAATATGATCAGAAAGGCCAACAGCACAGTCAGGCAGGTCATTCCAGCAGAGCCAAGGATGGCTATAAGCAGCATCTTCCCCCCTCCGAGGTCCGCTGGTGCTGTGCAGGAAGACAGAGGTGAAGCAGGTAGTTTAGTTTACGTAGAGAAACAGACCCACACCGTAGGTGGGAGAAGACACAGTGTAATGGGAACTTAATAGCAGCCCTCACCCTGCCACCTAATCACTACATGACCTTGGGCTTCTCATTTACATTCCAAAACTCAGTGGAGATGAGTCTGACTCACAGGGTTGTTACAAGATTAAAAGAAAAAATGTGCAAAAGTGCTGTTACAATTAGCAATATGCTAATCATTAGTTGTCATTTGTTCAACTTTTATTTCCAAGTAGAATCCCAAACAGATGAACAATGTTGAATAATAGGGGGAATTACTAGAGGTATAACTTTGAGAGAGTGACTAAATCTGCCTGAACCTCAATTTCCCCACCTAGAAATGCTTTAAAGTTCAATGATGCTAAGAGCTTAGAGTCCATCAGATATTTTGTTTTGTGTTCCTTGTTTTAAAGAGTTAACGAAGAAAACCTAATGATACCCAATAGAAGCAGAGAGGGAGGGAGGGAGGAAGACAGGAAAAGACAGAGGAAAAAACATTCAATTTAGGGCTCAAGCCAAAATAAACTAGTAAAGCCTACGGTCTAATCTCTCTACTTCTTTCCCTTATTTAAATTTAAATAAAATTAAACTCGATATATTTTTATTAGTAATAGCACATAGAACATGTTCCCATCTTCTTAAAAGTATCCCTCTCTTCTCATTTATCTTTTCTTCTGTCTCTATATATGTATAGATACAGAGGTGTCTAGAATGATGAGAAACTTTTAGTTTTTGTCTTGTTTTAAAATTTTTCTCTTGGTATTTTATGGATAGCTTGAATTTAGGAAGTTACATTTCGCCAAAACACAGGTAATTACAAAAATGGGGCATTCACTAAGAGTGTGACCTGAAAACCATGATTTTCTCTATTTGGCAGACTCTTCATTCCTTGAACATTTCAAAAATATTCCAAAGAATCAGCACTGTTAAAGTGACTTGTTTGATTTTGTTTCTTAAGGTCTAGGTAATCCTCCAAGAGAACCGAGAAGTTTTCAGATTTAGTTACAGTATTTTCTGTAAAAATAGACTCTAATCCAAATCATAAATTTTCAAAATTTGCCTCTCAAGTGCCTCCATCCACATTCTCTGGCACACACTGTACACAACACAGACAGCCAGGAGGTGCCTCTGCACAGACTTAAAGTCAATCCTCCTGCTGCAGCTCCACCCACATGGGGCCCTTGTTCACTTAATTACACTCAACAAACTTTATCAATCACAAACCATGGGCACAGTATGGCATCCTGAGAGGATCTCTATCTAGTTCAAAGCACATTCTCTTTCTGGGGTTGGGCTTAGTGGTGGACATGGAGACCTAATAACCTGCATCAGTAAAGTAGAAGAAGACTCAGAATTGCACAGTGTCATCCAAGCTAAAAGAGGAGTGTTTGAGGAAGAATGAAACATGGTTCTTGGAGCCTCCTACTGGAGCTCTTGCACAGCCTGCCTTCTATAAGCAGTTCCCACATTCTTCTTTCTCCTCGGAATTAAAATTCATATTCCTTAGAGCTTTCTTCTTAGATTGCTGGATGGGGTATGCTGATAGACTGATCTATTCTAAGGTTTAACAATAGAAAATGGACCAACAGGGATCCTTCTCAGAGGCATTTTGATATTAAGGACCTCTCTGTGAATGCCTGTCCATTCAACCACCGACCTTTCATAGGCTTTCATCTCACAGGCCTGTCCTGATAAACCAGCTGCCTATAGGGCTGCACAGTAATCCTATGTAAATACCTGTCAACCAACCTTGAGATTCTGGGAGGGTCACCAGTTCATGAGAAAAGGCTGGGTTGCTTGACCCTATGTTGTTCTCTGCAAAAATGTCCACCTGGTAAGCTGTTTCAGGTTCTAGGCCCTTGAGCTGATACTGAGTGATGGTGGCATTCTTTATCTTCACATCAATGTGCTGGTCTTCATTCTTGCCTTGAACCTTGTAACGGATGGTAATAGAAGAAATAGAATAGCCATCCAATATTGTCCAAGAAATCACAGCCGAGGAGTGTGTGATGTTGGAAATCTTGATGTTTTCTGGTTGAGGAGGAAGAACTAGGAATTAAAAGGAAAAAGATTCAATTAAGATATACTACCATGTCTTAGATCATTATGCTTTTGAGATAGGGTTCACGTCCCCTCATAAACCATGAAAGGCAAACAGATGTTTTCTCAGATCGTATCCCAATCAATTGGTAGTGGGTACTGGACTCCATGCAGACTTGAAAGAGTGGCACAGACAGGGAAATGGCAACACACATATCATCTATTTGTCATCTTGACACTAAATGAAGGCCTTAGAAATTGTTATTCCACAAACCTGCACTTACTATTCTTGATGCTGGGAAGAATGGAAAGCTTATGAGGGCTGGCATTTACATAGTGCTTACAATATGGCAGGCATTGATCTAGGCTCTTGTATATATTAACTCACTTCCTCTTCATAGCAGTCTTTCTGTAAGTGCTGAGGTCTGGAGAGATTAAGTGACTTAGCCATGGTGACACTACTGTTAAGTAAAAGAAACAAGATTCAACTCCTGGCAGTCTGGCTCTGTAGTCCATAGTCTTAGTGTCACGTGGTCTGTCCTTGCCCTAAATTTATGGAGCAGCCGGCAGGTCAGTGTATACATGAGAAAATGTGCTAATAACTTTTAGTAGACAAAGTATTATAGGGATTTGAGGAAAAGGAGAATCACATTCCATTCAGGGACATAGGCAGGATGAGAAAGAGATGCCTTGAGGTTTTCCACATGTGAAGATGACAGGCACCGCATCATCACTACATTCTCACTCAAACTCTAAAGGGCACAGGCTAGAAGGGAAGTTCATGACCCGATAAAGGCTAAGCCTGTTTGATTCAGGGAAAGAATAGATTTGAGCTCTTGTCCTTAATAGTAACTGAACTTACATTTATGAGGCTATTTCCAATGTGCTTCCATATGCAGACACTCTCTTGACTTGTATAACCACACAGTACTGAGATTTTTATGATCCACATTTTAGAGATGAGAAAACTGAGACTTCAAAAATTTTTTTTTTTTTTTTTTTTTTTTTTTTTTTTTTTTTTGAGGCGGAGTCTCGCTCTGTGGCCCGGACTGGAGTGCAGTGGCCGGATCTCAGCTCACTGCAAGCTCCGCCTCCCGGGTTTACGCCATTCTCCTGCCTCAGCCTCCCGGGTAGCTGGGACTACAGGTGCCCGCCACCTCGCCCGGCTAGTTTTTTGTATTTTTTAGTAGAGACGGGGTTTCACCGTGTTAGCCAGGATGGTCTCGATCTCCTGACCTCGTGATCCGCCCGTCTCGGCCTCCCAAAGTGCTGGGATTACAGGCTTGAGCCACCGCGCCCGGCCGAGACTTCAAAAATTTAAGGGTTTTGTACTCGTCCCAAAAGGTGAATAGTAGACGTAGGCTATTTCATTCCATACACCATTGTTTTTCCACATGAAAGTTACTGCTTATAAACAAATTAGAACCTTTGAAAAATATCTCAGGGTACATCCTTTCTATTTTAAATTTCTTCTTTTCATTACGTTGACTCCCCCTTGTTACTCTTTAGGGGACTATGGCAATTTATGAGAATTAGGTATTAGATTTAGAACCTTCCAAATCTAATTGTTATGTTCTATGTCTAGCAGGTGGTACAGTATCCAAAAATCACAATTAATCATCAGTATGTCTTAACTTTCTTTACATCCAGTACCAAGTATTTTGTATAGTTTTATAAAAGTGTACATAGTCTTTCTTCCCACAGGAGATTGAAGCGGTGATAGAAATACCAACATTTTCAGATTACTATCATCGCATATTTATATTTGTATAGTTGTGGCTCAAAAAAATTTACCTTCATAAACCAGTGGTCTTCTAAGCCTATCACAAAAAGTAGCAGTGTCTTTTAGATGATTGTTAGAAAAATAATGAATATAATTTTTGTGCCAACTAAAAATCATAAATTTGCATCTACCAACTTATCCATTTTATGCTTGAAAGAAATCACTCTTAGGGATAGCTCAATAAACCTTTGATTTAAATTCAGTGGGTCTGGACCCAGCAATCTACATTTTAGCAGGTTCTCTGGGTGACTCTAAAATAGCTTCTAATAATGCTTTAGGAAACACTAATCAGACCTTAAACAATTTAGAAATGGGATATCACTACTAAAGAACCTCTAGAACCATAGTTGCTTTGAAGCAGTGGGTTGCCCATCCAAAGAGACAAGTGGAAGACATTTGTAGCGTGGTTGGAGAAAAAACAAAAAAAAAATAGAAATAAAATGTGGATTAGAATCCTAATCCATCCCCATGCCATACTAGTTCCATAACTTTGGGCAAGTCACTTACCCTCCTCTGTGCCTCAGGTTCCTCTCTGTTAAATGTGATAATCATTCTTACTCTACCTTCCTCAAAAAGTCATTGTAAGGGTCAAATACTCCCCACGTAAATGTTTTCCAACAGGAAAACATAACACACATATATTATTTTTAACATATAATTGGGGTGATATGCCAAATCTAGTTCACTCCACTTCTTACGCCTGGACAAGATGGAATTGCTAGGCTGGAAACCAACACAAACTTTGTAACTGGAAGTATTAATTTTAGTTGTGAATATACAAGATCAGCCAATGACAACACAGCATATTAACAAATATTTTAAGGTAAAAATGAGATGTTCTCATTCACATCCTCCTTCCTCAGATTTCCTGACCCCACAGGGATCAAATCCTACCCTGCCAATCTCACATCCCTACTACCACCACCAGCATTGACCCTCCATCAAACTTCATACAACCATCCAAGGCAAGCTGACTCCCAGTAACTATTAACTAGTTTTTGTTTAATCCTATAAATATGATACTGGTAGTGTGATTTTGAGAGTGTATCATTCTAATGAGGATGAAACTTATATAGAATAGTGAGCGAGCACCTAAGACAATTTTGAAATAGGAAACAGTGATTCATCCCACAGTTACTGACATTTCACAAGTCTCTAGTTAATTTAAATATGCTAGAAATTGTACCGGAACAACCAGATCAATGGAAGAGAACAGAACACCCAGAAATAGATGCAAAATGAATATGAGAACCTGGCATATGATACAGAAAGCATCACAATTCACCATGGGGACTACTCAATATATGGCATTGGGACTACTGACATGTCATATGTGAATAAACAAGGTTAAAACAAAAGTATTGAAATATACTGTACCCCAAAATAACATTCCTATATCTTAAAAACCTAAATACACAAAATAACACTAGAACTACTAGGAAAAACACACAGAATATGTTTATGACCTTGGGATAGGGAATAATTCCAAAGTGCAAAAAGTATAAATCATACAGGCAAATACTGACAGGTCCAATTGCATCAAAATGTCAAGTGTCTGTGGGTTAAAAGCCACCACAAACAAGGTTACAATAAAGGGAGTAGGAGAATATATTTGCAATACACATAACAAAGTATTTAGATTACACAAATAATTTTTACTAATCAGTAAGACAACCTATTCCAAATGAGCAAAGGATATCAATGAGTATATCAAAAAAGAGGACATCCAGAGGAACAACATAAAAAGATGCTCACCTTTGCTAGCTATCAAGGAAATCAAAATGGAAATTAACAATGAGGTACCATATTTTGCTTTTGAGATATGTGAAAATAAAAAGGTGTGACACTATCGAGTGATGGAGGGAAAGGATATAGACACAGAGATGGGTATAAGGAAAACGGCACTGCCATACGCTCCTGAACATAGTACACACTGACTAACCACGTTAGAGGGAAATAGCCCATGAGTTCCGCCACTGGACCTGTTCCCTAGAAAAACTCTCACACCTGTCTATGCGCGTGGAGACATGCATAAGAATGGGCCTTGCATTTTGTTCCTGATAGTAAAAAATGAAAAAACCTACATCTCCATCTAAAAGGGAGTGGAAGTACATTCATAAGATAGATTAGTATACAGAAGTTAAAATGGCATGCATCAAAGCTAAATAAATTAACATGGATAGATAAAATTCATAATGTTCATTCAAAGAATGAAGAATGATATGTATGCATGTGTATACTTTCAGAGGTATTAAAATTATAGAACACTGCACTTGGCACAGTGGCTTATGCCTGTAATTCCAGCAGTTTGGGAGGTGAAGGCGGGAGGATTGCTTGAGCCCAGGAGTTCCAGACCAGCCTAAGCAACATAGGGAGATCCCATCTCTACAAAAAAATTTTTGAAAATGAGTCAGGTGTGGTGGCGTGTGCCTGTGGTCCCAGCTACTCAGGAGGCTGAGGTGGGAGGATTGCTTGGGCCCAGGAAGCCAAGGCTGCAGAAGCCATAATGGCACCACTGCTCACCAGCCTGGGCAACAGAGCAAAATCCTTGTCTCAAAATATATATATACACAACATTAAATGGAAATATACTTAACAAACCCATAAGTTTAGTTGTCTCTTGGGAGAGAGGAATAGAAATGGAATAGGGGTAACAGTTGCAGGAGATATTGATATACCTGCAGTGGGTTATTACCCCTGTTAAGTCAACAACAAAATGCTGAAAGCAAATATGACAAAATGTTAACAGCTGTTAATTCTGGATGGTAGGAATGTGATTGTTTGTTGTGTTACTGTTAGCATGATTCTGCACCTTGGAAATTTCACGGAATTAAAAAATTCATATGAAGAATCCCTAAACACTGACAAAACAATTCAGACTTTCATATGTCACTGATGCAATAAAAGAGTGGCTGGAGAAACACTGAGCCAGCTTCCACACCTGTTCCTGAGGAAGTGGAGAACCAGCTGCAAAGAGGGCCTCAGACTCTGGAAGCTGGCAAGAGACCACATAATCTCCCATCCAGGCCTGACCCTGCTTAGCTTCCAGGATCAACGAGATTCAGCGTGTTCAGGGTGGTAAGGCCATAGACCACATGATCCTGACTTAAGTGGTAGTTGTGTGTGGCCAAGAAATAGTTTATCTTTCCAAGGGTTCCAAATACACACAGTTCTAATTTCAGTGAATCAAAATGAAACTCTCTGCTTAGTGATGAATAGACTTTCAAATACTACAAAGAAACCCAAGGAATTCCCATTAATTTTAAATGACCAATCTGAAATAGAGAAAAGCCTGAAATGCAAAATACTTTGAAAAAAAGTCATTTTATCACTCTTAGATAAATCTTTTAGCTTTTAAAATTACCTGTTTTCAAGGGGTTTCAAGCAAAGTTATTTGGTTTTTAAGATTAGGAAAGACCCATCTGGAATTAAGTGACATCTGTGTACATGTAGATATATGATAATTCTTCCAAACTACCCCATAAATGGTTCAACAAGCCCTAGAAAACCTTCTTCTTGTTACTGATTTACTAAATAAACAAGTACACACCAAGGGAAGGTAAATTTTAGCACAGCCCTGCCTGAATTATTGCAAATCCAAATATGTGTTATATATCGCAAGTTATTACAATGATTAGGTGGGGGGCGCTAATTAGCCTTCTCTCACAACCAACTTTCTTTCACAATTTCCAATAGACTTGAAGTGATGTTAGCTAAGTCTGAATGGCGATAGCCGCTTATTGCTCAGATGAGGCTGGAGCAGCATGAATTACTTACTGTCACTAAGGGTCCAAGCAGTGAGATCTTCACTCCATTCCCCCTGGGCCTTGGTGTTAACTCTAGCTCGGACCACGTACTGCTCCCTGGGATGTAAGTTGTTAAGTAGCACCGAAGTCAAGTTGCCTGGAACTTTAATATTCTGCTGATCACTTTTTTGCACAGACCTTCTCTCCACTTCAACATAAAAGTCATCTTCCGAGCTTGGAAATATTGGTTGCCAGGTCAAATTTAGAGTGGTCTGACTTTTAGGCAGGAGATTTAGACCTTTTGGAGGAGGGAGTCCTAGGAGAATCCAGAAATATCATTATTTTTATAATACGGTTGATATAGTTTGGATGAATGTCCCCACCCAAATCTCATGTTGAAATGTAATCCCCAGTGTTGGAGGTGGGGCCTGGTGGGAGGTGATTGGTTGATGAGGGTGACTTCCCATGAATGGTTTAGCACCATCCCCCTTGGTGCTGTCCTCCTGATACCGAGTGAGTTCTGATGAAATCTGGTCATTTAAAAGTGTATAGCATGGCCCCCCTCACTCTTTTGCTCCTGCTTTCACCATGCAAAGTGCCTGTTCCCACCTTGCCTTCTGCCACAAGTAAAAGCTCCCTCAGGCCTCCTCAAAAGCAGATACTTCCTATATAGCATGCAGAACCATGAGCCAGTGGTTACTGTTTTTACTGTTTGGTTTGGTAAAAAGTCAAACCTCTTTTCTTCTAAATTACCCAGTCTCAGGTATTTCTTTATAGCAATGCAAGTACAGACTAATACAAGGGTGGAGGCAATGAGAGTGCTAAAGGGCACCTTTTAAGAGTAACCTTGGCTTCTAGAATAATATACAACTTCATAAGCTATCAAAGAAACACAAGCAAGTGGCCATATGATACTTTTTTTCCTACCAAAATGATTCATTACATTATTTATAATAGCAAACAATTGGAAGCAACCTAAACACTCAAAATAGGAAACTGCTTTAATAAATTATGATACAGCCATCCAGTGGAAAAATAGATAATTAGGAAAAGTATGAAAGCCCAATAAAAAGACTTCAAGTACGTGTAGACATGGTAAAAGTTATGTCTACAATGGTGAAGGATAGGAAGGAAACTGATAAAAATCAAAACAGTAGATTTGCCAAGGTTATGGGATTATGGGCGAGTATTTACCGTTTCTGTTACCATTTTGAGCAATACATTATAAAGCAATTTGGGGGTTCCTTCCCCTTAGCAAGAATTTCAGAAATCATAAAGCTGTGGTGGCAGGGCCAGGCCTATTCCTGCTCTGATCAGATCAAGGTATCCACCATGACTACGTGATGCCTGGCCATAATCACCCACGGGAGCTTGGGCTACCAAGACGTCACTGAATAGAAATAATATGGGTTTTAAAATCAGAGAGACAGGAACACGCCACTTTACTTTTGCAACCTTGGACAAATTCATAATCTCTCCAAGTTCACCTGTAAGATAAAATTAAAATATCCATCTTCCAGACTCAGGAGTAATAAGTGAGACAACGGATGTGAAAATGCTTGGAAGGTGTTAGAGGCCCTATTAACATTGGTTTCCTCCCTCCCTTCCTTCTTTCAAGATGTCCTTGCATCACTGGACAAAGGAGGAAATAGTGTGTTTTCAGTTAATCATAGTAGATTGATTTTTAAATTCCGGATATAAAGTCCTTCCAAAATGTAGGATAGAGATCCTCTAATTCATGCATTCTCGGTAGGGACACAATCACCCCTATGGGGCAAAAAAGTCATTCTTGGTGTATGAGAAAATGTCAGATTACTACAATTACTACAATTACTACAAAGGACCATAATACAGAAACAGAAACAGAGCATATCTGTGGTATTAAAATTTCATGGGAGGCAGGATCTACTCGGACAAACATGCGTGAAACAGCTCACTGGGGATGAGCAATACTTTTTTTTTAAGGTTGAGAAACACTGCTCTTACTCTTGGTTCAAGGTGAGAGGAAGGGTCTGTCTCCGTCTACTGGGAACTAAGTCCCACCAGCCCGGCTCTGACTACCCTCAGACTAGTGAGAACCAGCAGCCAGGTATGCATTTGCTTGGCATTATGCAAAAGGTCTGATGGCCCTTTCTCTGTAACCTTTGCAAATGGAGAGAGGTGACGTCATCTCCTCTTGTTAACCTCTGAAGTGTAACCTCCAAAATAGCCACCCAGAGTGGTTTAGGCAGGTTTGCAATGACAAAGGAGAATGGGGAGTTGATATTTTGGAGAATACATGTATACCTCCTAATCCTGTGCCTGGTACAGAAGAGTAACTCAATAAATAGTCATTTCCCCTTTTCCTTCCCTTTGGGAACATGATTACCCCATACCCCTCCCTGTCTGCCCCTTTCTGCAGTATGTTCAGAAAGTGTTATCTTCCTTCCCCTCCCAGACTCCCTGGCCTTCACCACCTCAATCGACTCACATCAACAGTGCAACTGCCAGATGAAATGAAAAGCAAACATCAGCAAAATTCAAATGATGGGAAAAGAAGAACCTTCAATAATTCCCTTCCCGCCTATCCCTGAGAACTACTTTGAAACATTCTGAGAGACCTCCTGGCTGGAACATACTCTAAGGGCAGAAGACAGTACAGTGTGGGGCTGTGTTTTATGTTCTGTTCCATAAATACTTTCCATCTGAGTCAGTCTATGACCTTCCCCTTTTGACTCACCAACAGTGACTTGAGAGAGAATTAACTACCATTTGCCTTTTAGCGGTAACATGATGACGTGTCAGGGATCCCTTGGGTCATGGTTGTAGAGGTCCCTTTTTCCTCTCTATGTAGTTTCTGGGTTTATTTTCTATATTCACAACCTGGTGGTCCCCAAAAAGCCATTTCTTACTTGTGTGTAATGCTTCTATAAGCCTCAGAGTAGCTTTTGAGTCTCATTAGTTTCTTTAAGGATGCTGCTAGTAAAATAAAACCTAGGTGGGTGGTGTGAAGAAAAGATGTTTCTGTTAAGGGTGCACACACGATCTCTGCAGAAGAAAAGTGGATATTCTTCCTAGTTTTTTCACTCGATCATAACACATCCTTCTACCTTTAGTAAATGGAGTAAAAACAGGCAAATTTGTGAACTGGGATAATAAGCTGGTGCCTTTGGGATTCTAGGTAGAAATAATTGGAGAAACAAAAGGATATGGAGCCTGGACTGGGAGTGGTGGCCCATGCCTGTAATCCTAACATGTTGAGAGGCTGAGGCTGGGGGACTGCTTGAGGCAGGAGTTTAAGACCAGCCTGGGCAACATAGCAAGACCCCGTCTCTACAAAAAATTTTTTAAAGCAGCCAGATGTGGTGGTGTGCCTGTAGTCCCAGCTACTCAGGAGGCTGATGTGGGAGGATGACTTGAGCCCAGGAGATAGAGACTGTAATGAGTGATGATCAAACCACTGTACTCCAGCCTGAGTGACAGAGCAAGATCCTGGCTCTAAAACACAAAGGTATGAAGCCTGAAGACTTAGTATGGTGATGCATCTTACTGTTATTAAGTACTCTGAGTCTCTACTTTTCAATCTATAAAATAGGGAAGATGATAATTCTTACTTTCCTAGGTGATATAAATTAAATATATATGAAGTGGAAAGTATAAAGCACTGACCAAGAGATAGTAACAGAATGGTTATACACAGTGAACAATTCAAAGAACCAGAATGGAACCTTACAAAAGATCACTCCAGTATTTCAATGGAGGGTACCTGGGTAACAGAAAGCTGGAGGCCAGGTTAGCATCAAGGAGGCTTCACAAAGTTAACGCAATAGAAGGCCAATCAATACAAAACACCACTGATAAATCAAGAAATGATTTTACACATGTTATCTAGAACATGTGGACCCAGGACCAGCAGCATCAAGCATCACTTGGGAACCTACTAGAAATGCAAAATTATTGAACCTACTACAAATGCAAAATTATTGAGGCCGGGGTTCATCCTCACCTCGAAACCATTGAATCAGAAACTCTGGGGATGAGGCCCAGAAATATCTTTTAACAAACTCTCTGAATGATTCTGATGGCCACTCATGTTTGAGAACCACTGATTTAGAAAAGGGAGGTAAATATGATAAGAAACAGCTGAAGGAGATTAAAGTGGCTACCTATAGGAAGCAGGACTGGGAGGTGGAGGGTGGAGCAGGGGAATGTTCTTCAGATAAAAGCTTCTGATTCTATTTGATGTCGTGACTCTGCACATGAATTACTTTGAAAAATTAGAAATTATTTTTGAAAATAAATAAACTGGGACTTCTGAAAAATGCCTGTGGCAAGAGCCTGGCCTGGGTCCTTAAGATGGAAACAGGAAGCCAGTGATAAAATGCAGGAGCTGAAGCTCAGGACAGTTGCTGCTGTGTAAATCCCAACTCCTAGGGGAGGCCCTGCCTTCCTGAAGGCTCATCTGCTTCCTTCTCTGTCCCTACCGAGTTCGGCAGACCTCCTCCCCCAGGGAGACAGACCAGGAGTCCAACCCAAATAAAGGAACAGTTTGGCTTGAAGTTGCTAGCCTTCCTGTCACTTTCCCACCCATTCAAAAGCAAACTCCTGCCACCTCCATCCCCACCCACCCACTCACCCACCACCACCCTTCCTGGTCTTCCTTCCTCTTTCCCCTTCCTCTCCCTCCCACCCAGCTCATGAATAAATGCGTGCTGGCTTCCACTGACCGATCGAAGCTGTTGTGAAGCGTCTCACAGGTCCGGGATGCCCTTCCCCACCCTCTCCACGACGGACCAGTTGCACGCAGAGTTCATATTCTGTTCGAGGTTCCAAATAGTTGAGTGTAACAATCTCATTTGTCACTGAGAAGAGAAAAAGTCCAGTAAACTTAAGTTGGCATTCTTTTACATTCCTTAAGCCGGGGTTCTTGTTATTGTGATGTGAGCTAATTTTAGGTTTTCAAAACGATGTCTTAGTGAAGCAGAGAGGCAATTCCATCTTCAAGGCCTCATCCTTCCTAATATGAGGAAAATTAGGCTTTTGAAATGTTTCCAGGTTACAATGTGCACATTCAAGGTGTATTTCTGTGCCACTTACACATTTCTGCCCTGGTGTTTTTGTCTATTCATTTGTAGAATCAAACCTCACAAATCTTCTACTATATGGAATACCAGATTCGGGGAATACTCAATTAGAACAAAATAATGTAATTGCTACTGTTTTCAAGTATGTTCACTGATTGCAATCAAGCTATCAAGAGAAAAAGATGCTCAGGAGGTTTGTTCAAAATGACCAGATAACTGATTTATAACAGTCATACTATCACAATGAAGCATTCTGTAGTCCTTGACAATAGTACCCATAAACAAATGGTATCTGCCTCTTTTCTCCTTACCTATTTGCTTTAGTCAGCCTCTGTTTCTCAATGGATATTGCAAAGATAAATTTCTGCCTTACCATATGATAAATTCCTACTTGGTAAGAAAAAAACTGGGATGTGTTTAACAGTTCTTAGAAGACCACTTTGTCAATGTCCACTTGTAGAAAAAGGTGATGCATTATTACCACCATATGACAGCAAAAGACCTAGCCACTGATGTTGGAAACAGCAATTCAGCAAATCAGCCTGACATCCCTGGAATTCTGAATTTTGATAGAATCTATAATAGTACATGAAGGACTCAGTAATAATACCATTTTATCCGGTCTACCCGGGTCAGCTAGTGTTATTCAGCCCAAAACCCTCCTCCTCTTCTCTTTTTTTTCTGGAGTTGCCTTAATTATCTCCATATAGTGAATAGAGGGTCATTTTAAGGAAATCCTAGGCATAGTAAGACAAAGGTATGGGTGGAGGAGGACATGCTGCCTGTGAGGACAGCGTGACAGTGGAGGAGGACAAGCATGATAGTGGCAGGTCTTTTTACAGGATGGTCCAATTGAAGCAGCATGGTCACTGATAATGCTGTCTTTGCTTTTTAAAACTGTGATTTTACATTATCATGCAACAAATATAATTGTAATTTGTGTTTCAAAATAAATTCAACTGTTTTCATGAACTTTTGGCATTTTGTCACATTTTGTTCAATTATTTTTTTCTTTCAGGAAGTTAGGGGAGGGCCCTGTAGCTCTCTTTGCCTGTCCTTGTCCCCCCCGCAGCCCATTCCAGTCTGCCACAGCCCAAACTTTGTAGGTTCTAATTCCTTTTAAAATTTCTCTGTGTTAAGAGTCTGCAGGACAGGGCAAGACATGGAATGAGAAAAGGAATAAACAACTCAATACAGCAGCAACAATCACCCCCAGGATTTAGGCAGATTAAGCCTCTCTGCCCTTCTAGCAGGCTCTGGACTTTCCTGCTACCATATTCATGGTGTAAACAAGTGTCTTTCACCATGATCAGGCAAGACAGAATAACTAAAAACAGGACTGGAGACCCAGAAAGAAATATTGACATAGATATAACTCATGGTGTGAGCTGGTTCTGTGTTCCAGGGCATACAGAGACTTCCAGAAAGTTAGCCCCAGAGCTCAGAGGCCCCCTGCACTCTCTCTTGAATACTCTGAAATGGAATCCTCTACAACAGCCACCACCTTGGGGTAGAGGATTGAGGCAGGGAGAAGGGAATTTCTAGATTTGGAGAAAAATATTTCTCCTGGTGCCACATCCCCAGCTGGCATCTATCCTGTCCAAAGCTTACCTTGAATATGTCGCCAAGCCTCATAGTGATTAACTGGTTTGTATAGAAGCTTCTTGGATTTGATTGGTCCATCCCCAAAGTAAGGCTCAGAGCTGATGTTGATGACAGCAAAGTTATGTCCAGTGTCAATCACGTTTGGGGCATTCAGGGGCTTTGGAAGAACTAAATACAATTTCAGAAGACAGATTAGTCCTTCGGCTTTGAGGTTTGATTGTTCGTAGGTGGAGGTAAAAGATGTGTTTTACATGTCCAACAAAGTCCTCTTAAAGTTTCTGCCCAGACTCAGTGAGATCACCTGCTCTCTGCTTTGCTTTTGCTTCCCCAACCCATTATCCTCAAAGTGCTTCCTTAAAATAAATGTGCCCCTTTACTCAAGACCCTTCAGTGGATTCTCATCACATGTAGGATGAAACCAAAAATTGATACCATGACCAGCCAGGCCTTGAGCGATTGAGCCCCTGCCCACTCTCCAGCCTCCTCTTCCCCTCCCATTATTCTCCCAGTTAATTGTTAGCTCTGATGTGCATATTTCACAGGCGGCTATCATAGAACCTGAATTAAGGTATTGTATGCTTTCACAGAACCTCTACTTTTCCTTCATGGTGATTTTTAGAGTTTATTACTCTTTGTATTATGATTTTTTTTTTTTTTTTTTTTTTTTTTTTATCTGAGACGGAGTCTTGCTCTGTCACCCAGGCTGGAGTGCAGTGGCGCGATCTCGGCTCACTGCAAGCTCCGCCTCCCGGGTTCACGCCATTCTCCTGCCTCAGCCTCCCGAGTAGCTGGGACTACAGGCATCTGCCACCACGCCGGGCTAATTTTTTGTATTTTTAGTAGAGATGGGGTTTCACCGTGTTAGCCAAGATGGTCTCGATCTCCTGACCTCATGATCCACCCACCTCGGCCTCCCAAAGTGCTGGGATTACAGGCGTGAGCCACCGCGCCCGGCCTTGTAGTATGATTATTTGATATTGGTCTTCTAGATAATAATTCTCTCTCTCTCTCTCTCTCTCTCTCTATATATATATATATATATATATATCTTTCAGCCAAACAACACAAATTTATTATAGTTCTAGAAGTCAGAAGTCAGACATGGGTCTCACTGTGCTAAAATTAAGGCATTAGCAAGGTTGTGTTCCTTTCTGGAGGCTTAAGAGATAATCTGGTTCCTTGTTCTTTCTAGCTTCTAGAGACTGCCTGCATTCCTTGGCTCAAGGCTCCTTCCTACGTCTTCAAAGTCAACAACATCAGGCCTCTCTGATCCTTCTTTGACCACCACGTCTCTGACTATTGTCAGGAAAGTTTCTCTACTTTTAATGACTCAAGGGACTGGAGTGGGTCCACTCAGATAATCTAAAACAATCTCCTCATCTCAAAGACCACATATTCTCAATGGGGATGACAGCACCCACAAAACAATGAAAATTGGTCCTTGGAGGATGCAAAAATTTTAGATATCACAATGGGTTGAAGCCTGCCAAAGAGCCATACATAGTACATAAAGAGATATAAAGTGCATATGTGATAATAAAATTTTATGGTGATGAGGGAGAGTTCTGGAATAAAATTTCTAAAAGAGCTCCTTAGTGGGATGATAATAAAAAGGTTGTGAAATATCACACTACACTCTAAATTCCATTAGGGCAAAGACCATGTAGTTTGTTCACCAGCACCGACTAGGTGCTGAATTATTGTTTGTCAACTGAATTTCCAGTGAGCTCTGTAGTTCCTTTGGCCCAGTCTTCTTAGAAATGCATAACTGGTTTTGTTTTGCCTCCCCAAGAGTGTGATTATACAATGCAGAACCTTTCAGATTTCAGAGTACATTGCAATGTTCAGTAATTTTTCTTTTTCTTTCTGTCTCAATGCTTTGGCTCACCTTCCTTAGAAATGACCTTCAAGTCTTTGCTCAAATATCTTCTGAGGAAGCCTTGACTACCCTATTTAAAATTACAGTCACCACTCCAGCCCTGCCCCAGCATTGTCTACCCCCATTTCTGCTTTGTCTCCAAGACACTCAGCATTTTAGTGAACTGTACATTTTACTTATTTATTTGCTCACTGTTTATCTCCCTGTGGGAATGTAAGCTCCATGATGAGTTTTTTTCCCCCTGTATTATTCACTGCTCTATTCCCAGTGCCTAGAACAGGGGCTGAAACACAATAGATCTAAAGTAAATTCTGTTGACTAAGTGACGACTTAGGAAGTTGTCCAAGGTCAGGATAATAAAGCCAGTAAGAAGCAGTATCCCCTAACTGGAGGCAGAACGTGCCAGCATTAAGTTAGATAAGTCTGAGTACGCATTTCACTTAGGCTGGAAAGGAGGGCAGTGCTGTGAGTACATTGGTTCAAGTAATGCTTTCCTTATATAACATAAGGCCACCCCTTTCTTTAAACCAGCAGATGCACATTTTATTACAGCCATTAATGCCAGTCTGTGATACTTTTACAAGGGCTTAAAAGTTGCTACCAAGGCTTCCTCTTAGTAATATATCATTTTATTTTTTTGCCTTTTAATCATTTTTACTGAGATGGAACATACATATTGTAAAGTGCAAATATCTTAAGTGTATTTATCTCAAGGGACTTTACCCATGTGTACACCCATGTAACCACCACTCAGATTAAGATAGAGAATATTCCCAGCCCCCCAGAAGGCACCTGTGTGCCCTTTTCCAGTCAATATCCTCTACCCAGAGCTAGCTACTATTCTGACTTCTGTGACTGAAGATTAGTATTACCTGTTCTTTAGTTTTATATAAATGGAATCATAAAGCATGTACTTTCTTTCACTGGTTATCAGGTTTGAAAGATTCATCCATACTGTTGCAGAAATTCTTTTTTATTACTGTTTAATATTCCTCTGCATGATTTTATGGGCTAAATTGTATTCCCCCCAAATCACACGTTAAAGTCTTAACCCCTGGTACCTCAGGATGTAACCCTATCTGGAGATAAGGCCTCTAAAGAAGTAATTAGTTGAGAATAAGTTTATTAGGGTGTGCCACAATCCAATATGACTGGTGTACTTTTAAGAAGATTAAATTAGGACACAGGTAGAAAGGGAAGACCCTGTCCCTGTGTCCTAATTTAATCTCCCTGTGAAGATACAGGGAGACGATGGCCATCTACAAGCCAAGAAGATAAGCCACAGAAGAAATAAACTCTGTTGTTGCCTTGATCTTGGACTTGTAGCCTCCAGAATTATGAGAAAATAAATTCCTGTTGCTTAAGCCACCCAGCCTGTAGTACTTGGTTACGGCAGCCCTAGCAAACTAATACATATGAATATACTACAATTTGTGATTTGTGTATCCTTTCTAATGTTGATGGACATTTGAGTTAATTTCAGTTTGGGACTACTATGAATACAACTGCTCTGAACATTCTCGAAGATGTCTTTTTTGAACATAATACAGCCATTCTTTTGAGCATATACCTAGGAGTGGAATTGCTGGTTCATAGGGTAAGTAAATGTTTAGGTTTAGTACATGTTGCCAGTTTTCCAAAGTGACTGTACCAATCTGTACACTGGTATTAAAGCCTAGTATCTGTTTTTTTTAACACTATAATAAAAGATGCTGATTAAATTAATTACATTCCCTAATGGCTATTTACATTTTATGGCCGCCAGTCAATGTGACAGCAAAGAGACAGCAGTGACTTAGGACTGCAGATGCTTCTACACATTGATGTTGTGTGCTGTGTCTTTCACTACAAACTAAAAACTAGACCCAGTGACTCTTCTGTGTATTCACCACATGGTTTGTTTTGGATGTATGTCCATGGGTAGCAAACATTCCCAGAAGTTTAAAAGTAGGGTAATTTTTCTTGTCTGCATATTATTTCCTTTCTTCCAAGAACAAGCAAGATGCAAGAAATTATTTTGATCATGTGAATGTTCTACCAAATAAAACAGATTTGGGCTATTTCCTATAACCAAAAGTACTAATAAGAAGGATTCTGAGGTGGTTCATATGGATTCTCAGGGCACAGAATCCAAATCTATGGGGGTTGCATTTATGCTACTGTTGTTACTGGCCTTTAAAAAATAGATTATGTTCTGAGTATTTACAGCATTTCATTTATAGACGTTGCCTCTGGGATCTCCCAAGAGATTACTAATGAAGTAATGAAAGGGGGCCAAATACAAATCAACTTTGGTTACCTCATAGTCTCCCCCGCTGTTACACAAGAGACTCAGAAAGCAAAATGGGCCAGAAGAGACAGTGCTCGGTTTGGAGTCAGGAGACCCAGGTTTAATACTAAGATTTGTGCTTATAATCTCTGCTACTGTATAAATTGACCCTTTGTATCTGTGGGTTCACATCTGTGGATCAGCCAACCATGGATCAAAAATATTCAGAAAAAAAATTGTGTCTGAACATGTACAGACTTTTTTTTCTTGTCATTATTCTCTAAACAATACAGGATAGCAACTATTTACAGAGCATTTATAATGTATCAGAAATTACAAGTAATCTTAGCCTAGTGCCCTTCCTAGAATATATGCCAGAGAGCTGTTAGGTATTCTTGTCTAAACAGGTGCATAAGTAACTTGCAGATTCAAAATTCCTTGCTGTAGCTATGTACACCAATCAAGTTAACGTGGACTTACCTCCATTTTAGTTCTTCCACTCAAGCCACCAATCTACACACAAACACTCAGATTAATTTGAATTTTGAAATACTAATTTATAGCAGGAAAAAAATGCCCACAGCCCTGAATGTGAAAAGATATTCATGTTAATTATATAGTATAGGCTGGGCTTCTTATTAAGTGAGTAATCCTCAAAATAGGGATTCTCCAAATAATGCTCTACAGTAATGAAAAGGAAGTCACAACAACAATGCTAACGTTCTTGTGAAATATAATCACTACCAGATAATGTTGTGCTAGACACAATTCCAAGTATTTTATGTGTTTAACAAGGCTTCACAATAACCCTGAGAGGTACCTAAATTATGCTTCATTTACAAATAGAGAGAGACTCAAAAAGATAAATTTATTTGGTCAAGGCCACCCACAAGATTATGAGCTGTTAGGGACAACATCAAACCCGGGGCTGTGTGACTCCACAGTGCATACTCTTAATCTCTTCACTCTGGTTTCATGCATATATAATGTTTTAAAGGCTTAGTATCCGGAAATTACCTCCAGGGTATTTTAGTGGTCGCATACATTTCCGTCTAGAAGCAGCATCTTTCCCCAGCAATACAAAAACATAGTGCCTCAAGGATACAATCCCTTTTTCTGGACAATGAACTTACCTTTAACAGAAATGTTGAAGGGCTTTTCCACCATCCCAGCCACTGTGTTCGCACTGCAGACCCAAACTCCTGAGTCAGGGGGGAGGATCCGGTGGATGGTGAATATGGCTACTGAGAAATGATCCGTATGGTTAAAGTCTTTTGGCTGGAAAGGTCAAATACAAAAAAATAAAAACTTCTAGGGAGGCATAAACACAAAGGTCCATAACACTGACCCCATCTCATTGTTTAATAAGAAGTTTCCTAGGAGAGATCAAGAAGCTAAATGTAATGCTAATATAATCATTGGCTTATTTCCAAAGCTATTGTAGTAGCCCTGAAAGTTTATTTTGGATTGATGCCCTGTCAGATCCTGCTGTTGTATTTGTGTGTTTGGGAGTGTGGGGTAAACACTTAACAAGCAAGACGCCTGAAGCATGATTTCTTTTAAAGTACTCTTTGTAAGATTTGTTCCTTTCCTATCTAATACAGAGATGGCTGTGTGGGAGGACAAAGTGACTTCCTAAGTGTTTGAGAGGCTATTAAGTGTGGAGTACTGGAAAAATCCAGGGTTCTGAAGACAGATGGACCTCTGCCCTTTTTTTTTTTTTTTTTAAGAGATAACACAGTCTTGTTCTGTGGCTCAGGCTGGAGTGCAGTTGAGTGATCATAGCTCACTGCAGCCTCAAACTCCTGGCCTTAAGTGATCCCCCCACCTCACCCAAGTAGCTGGGACTACAGGTAGATGCCATGTCCAGCTAATTTTTTTATTTTTTATTTTTTATTTTTTAAGAGATGGGGTCTTGCTATGTCGCCCAGACTGGTCTCAAATTCCTGGCCTAAAGTGCTCCTCCCACCTCAGGCTCCCAAAACACTGGGATTACAGGCATGAGTCACCATATCTGGCTTCTTTGCCATTTTTGACCGATTCCTTAGTTACTTAACTTCACCCAGCCAGTTCCTACTTCTGAGGGGGAAAAAAAAAAGAGAGAGAGAGACTAGGCAATGTTAAGTAAGAAGTTACATATAGTTATGGTCACCCTTACTACATAGTAGCCGTTACTTTCCTTAACTCATGAAAAAGCCAACAAGATTTTGGAAGCCATCAATTGGCTTCTTCTACCTGATGGGTTGTTTGAGTGGAATCAGGGACATTTGAAACGTGGACCCTGGTAATGGTACATTCTACATATTCTTCCCTCAGAAGGTCACTCATACCTGCCTCTGGTCAAGCTGATTTGGGTCATCTTTGATAGAAAAACAGGATAATAAGTATTTCTAAATTTTTAAATAAAAAAATACATCAATATCCTAAGGACCACTTTCAACATAAGAGAAATTTGGTGGGGGCTCCTGTCTCTGCTGCATTTGGTATAGTTGGGAGAGAGACGGAAAGCATGTTCGAAAAGTAACTTGATCCTTTTAAACAAAAAAGAACTGCTGTGATATTACCTAACCATTGGTGAGCATCAGCAATGAGGGTAAAGGGAAGAGGTAGGGAGAAACCCAAGGAAGGCATTCAGACCTAAGGGATCCTGTGGATTGTAGTTTCAGAACTGGGGAACTCTCCTCTTCTATGCTCCCCTAATCGCTGCTCCAAAGATCATAATAGGAGTACATCGGTCATTAAAACTCCACGTCCTGGTTGCACCTAGTAGCAAGTAAATCTGCTGATTCATGGGCTGCAACACCACCTTACTCTTCCTGATATGAGTAGTTAGAGATATGGGGACACTGTGAGAGCAAAGCTTTGCACAGACTGACACGTACTTCTCCCCATACCAGCTGGACAATTCTGCAGAATGTGTGCCATCCTTGGCACTCAGCTCTGTCAGTTCCACGGGGGGCATATTCCCAAACTTGCACTGCAGTACTGGCCAACAGAGGAAATCAGTGAGGCTGCAGATGAGGCTGCAGTGAGTCAGTTCTGCCTTTCCAGGAATAGGACATTTTATCAAAGCCAACAACATACTAGCCTAGGAGGATAAAAGCACTGAATGGTATCTATCGTTTAGCGAGGTGATTACTACACTGAAAGCATCTCATGGTTTAAGGAGGGCAGATTAAGAATGGCTCTTACATGGAGCACTGTCCCATCCGGCTTCACCAGGGTCATTTCTTCATTAGTAGGTAGCGGCCATCCAGAAGCTTTGCAAATGGGATTAAATTTGCCACTGTTTACTTCTATATGATCTGGCAAATCCACTATCTTTGGGGTCATCCTTGGTATGCCTGAAGGAAGAAAACAGCACTGTGAAATCTAATATTTAACAGAGCCAGCAGCAGCAGTAATAATGAAAATAGCTACTTTAGTAAGTCACGCACTGGGCAAGAATTTTGCAAATATTTTTTTGTTTTATCATCACATAAGACACCTGAGATGTGGATGCTATTGTGATCTCCCATTTTATGGATGAGGAGACAGAGGCTCACAGCCCAGATTCAGACTCCCTTTATAAATCCAGAGTCCACACTCTTCACCACAAGGTTATGCTCCTTTCATGAACCAGGGAGGAACAGTCTCAATATTAAAATGATTATCATGGCCATATCTCCCCTAGACTTTGCTGTTCAGTCCCCCTCTTTCTTTTTACTGAATGATTACAAAAATACAACAACAAAAAAACAGTTCTTCTTCCACTCATCAAATAACCCCATGGTATTGCTGATCAACAGCATTGTCCTCAGTTTAGGTATGTGAGAGATGTCTCATTCATTGGGAAGTCTGCAAATAGCAGATAAATAAGAGGAAAAGGTAAATAAAGTTGCTCACCAAAGAAGTACATCAAAGAAGTGGAATCTAACTTCCCCAAATCAATATCTCCTCAACAGCCAAATCGAAAATGTTGCTGCCAATATTGAAAGAAGGAAAAATGTCTGTGGTGTCAATAAAGGTAATGGTGTCAGGATTTCTTGCCTAATATCTACATAGTAAAGAATGAATAACCCTGAAATATACCAATTTTATTCTGAACCATAGGGTCTTAGGGAACTGTGGACTATTTGTAATTGAATGTGAGACATGTTTGAAAATTGTCCAACACTCAGTAAGCAATGTAGGCGATAGAGGTGCCCTCAGAGCAGCAGTAACTACAGACTGTTCCTTATCGGTGGTGGGAAGAGGTGGGGTCAATAATGATATTTTATACTGATATCCTGCTTCTCAGGCCTAGAATGAAATGGGTAAAAGTGTGGAGGAGAAGGGAAAGAGGTCTAATACTTACAATGTTATTCCTTGATATATCTGTAAACTTGGAAAGATTATGGAAAATGTGCCCAATTTTTCAGCCGAAGTAGCTATTTGAATAGGAATTGAAAAACATGTTTTGACACTTTTAAAGCATTTCTTTCCTTCATCGTCCCCTTGTATTTTCCGAAGTTGGGTGGAGGTGAAGGTGGATGTGCTGGGCTAAAGTGGAATCTGGGAAGGGAGCTACTCTCTGAAAGCCCTAGTGACACCCGGGTTAACTTGTCTTAGATGCTCCCATCAGAATGCACTCCTTTCGCAGCATCAGCTGAAGGGAACAGACAGGAAGGAACAAAGTACAAAATTCAAATCCTTAAACTTGTTAGTTGCCCACGTTCAGTACAATCCCCTAGTAGCCCCATGGCATTTCCTTCCCTTTCTAACCACTCCCTGATTCCTGCCCTGTAGTAAAGTCCAGGCTTGGCAAAAGAAGAAAAAATATAAAGTGTAAGGACTTTGAGAAAACACTTGCTGGCATCCCACCCCTACTCCCAGTATTTGCTCTGATTTCCAAAAGTAACAGAAAAAAAGACCATATAGCTGTGTTATTACGAGTGTAGATTTCACTGGATATATGTTTATTTCAAAAGCATTTATATTTATATAATTGAAAAAGCAATATATATTTATTATTTAAGTTTGAAGATACGTATGTCTGCTTCTTTTAATTTTAAAAAGTATATTCTAGGACAGTGGATAGCAAACATTTTCTGTAAAGAAAGCAAATACAGTCAGCTTTGCAAGCCATGTTTTCTGCCCTTGTAGTACAAAAGCAGCCACAGACAACATACTATAAATGAAAAGATGTGGCTGTGATCCAAAATTTTTTTCTTTATAATAACAGATGGTGAGAAATAAAAAGGAACGAAGTACTGATATATGCTACAACATAGATAAACCTCAAAAAAGGTGTGGCAAATGAAGCTAGTCACAAATGATGACATATTATACGATCTTGTTTATAGCATATAAAATGTCAAAAACAGGCCATCTACAGAGACAGAAGATACAGCTGACCCTTGAATAATATAGGCTTGAACTGCGTGGATCCACTGACATATGGATTTTTTTCAATAAATATATTGGAAAATTGTTTGGAGATTTAGGATAATTTGAAAAAACTCACAAACTATGTAGCCTAGATATATCAAAAAATTAAGAAAAAGGTATGTCATAAAGGCATAAAATATATATAGATACTAGTCTATGTGCTAATTGACTATGTTATCGGTAAGGCTTCTCGTCAACAGTAGGCTATTAGTAGTTAAGTCTTTGGGGAGTCAAAAGTTCTGTGTAGATTTTCTACTGTGAGGAGGGTCAGTACCCCTAGCCCCCATGTTGTTTAAGGTCAACTGCAAATTAACGGTTGTCAGAAACTAGGAGGATTGGAGAATGGAAGTTTCTGCTAATGGGTATAAAGTTTCTTTTGGTATGATGAATGTGTTGTAAAATTAGATTATTGCAATGATTGCACAGCTCTGTAAATATGCTAAAAACCATTGAATTGTACATTTTTAAAACGTGAGCATTATAATATAAAAATTGTATCTCTATAAAGTTGTTTAAAAAAAGACAGTGGGCTGGATTTAGTCTGTGGGTTAAAGTTTGCTGACTCCTGCTGGAGAGTAATTTCCGAACTAGAATTACATAAAATTTCATTTTGAGCATAATCTTTTCTATTTGTTTTATTCTTTCTATTGCTTTAAAAATATCCTCTGCCTAAAACCATCCCAAATTGCTCTTTCTCTGTTACGCATGTCCAGGGAAAAGGCTGGTCCTAAAGAAGGGAGCAGAAGAGGTAGAGCTCTCAGCTGGCCAGTCATCACTTAAGCTGCTACAAAGAGCACATGGTTTATGCCTAGTGCAAAGAGAAATAAAGCCTACTATTAGGGTCAGTAGAGAAGAATTAAAATGCTGTGCTTTAGAATTTAGGATAAATTATTCCCAACTTCTGGATGCAAACAAAAGAGGCTTGAGGATCTTAGGGTGCCGGCACAAGAATTATACCAGCAAAGCCCAGTTCAGACACGCTGAACATGGCCCTGACTACGGTGTTACCTTGCTTTACCTTCTCTCTCACACTGGAGTCCCTGCCGTCCTGGAGAGCAGAGACATCCTTGGAAGCGATCACACATCTCCCCATTGCTGCAGCTGCACCTAAGCTTACAATCTGGCCCATAAAAACCATGGTGGCATGCTGTAAACAAAGACATCAAAAAACCAGTATTAATCCAGGGGAAGAGAGGAAACTAAGGCTGGAGGTGCTCAGTTTTACTTTTCTAAGTCATCAACTTTGTTGATTTGTGTAAGGTAGGGTATAATTTATCTGAATTACCAGGAACTTAAAAAGCTGGGGAGTTCTGCCTCCAGACAAGTTGAATGAGCTCCTATCAGGCCAACTGTCCTGTAGATACAACTACATTTAGAAAATAACTTCCTGAAAGCACTTAAGAGTGGGATAGGAAGAAAAAAGACCTAGAAGATTCTGGAGGGGAACTGAAATTTGGAAGATGGGAATGATGTGTTTCCCAATTTTTAGCTTTTAGCCTAATTGTTAGGCACAGTTGACACCACGTATGGAAGCTAAAATTCCAAAGAAAACCTGCAGTCTACTGGTCTGATGAATCAGAGGACAGAGTCAGGAAAACCACAGACACTGGAAAGAGAGGGAAAACCCAGAAAGAGAGTCAGAGAAAAGTCCCAGATCTTTGGCTGATCCTTGATCCATGCATGCTCAATACAGACTCAAAGCAGCCCAGCTAAAGATAAAAGAACTAAACTGAGTTTGACCTGATTCCTAACAGTGAGAGTTTGAGGTTTGAGTCCTACCAAGTTAATTGCCTGCTAAAACAAAACAAAATCAACATTTCTGAAAGGAATATATCATATTCCAGAGTCTCCACAATGTAACATTTTCAGTGTTCAAGATACAATCCCAAGAAGAAATGGAGAACTAAGGCCCATTTTTTAAGGGAAAAGAAAATCAACAGAGACCAACTGTGATGACTCAGATGTTGGAACAGACAAGAATTTTAAAACAATTATAATAACTATGCTCAGTGAGGTAAAAGAAGATATGTTCATAACAAATGAAGCAATGAGAAACTTCAGCAGGGAAAAAAAAGCAAAAAGAATTTTTTTTTTTAAAGCAAAAAGAATTCTAAAACTGAAAAACACAATATTTGAAATCAAATAATCACTGTATGGACTTAGCAACAGAATGGAGATGACAAAAGAGAGTCAATAAACTTGAAGCAACATCAATAGATAGCCAATCTGAAGAAGAAAAGTAGGGAAATGCTTGGAAAAAAATGATTATTAATCCTTAGGGACTCATGACACAAAACATCTAACACACATGTAATTGGAGGTCCAAGAAAGATCAGAGAGAAGGGGTTAGAAAAAATATTTGAAGAAATAATGGTTTAAATTATCCCAATTTGTTCAAATTTACACATTCAAAAATTTGTTAAGCCCTTAGCAGAATAAATATAAAGTAAACTATGCATAGGTACATCATAGTTTAACTGCTAAAAACTAAAAATCAAGATAATTTAAAATGTTAGTTTTTTAAGACTATTTCTTTATAGTAGAATATTTAAGTCATTCGAATTATGTTTTGGTACTTGTAATAAGCTCCTGGGAAGACAGGGTAGAAGGATTATTTTCCCTTGGAGCTCACTAAACCTTCCAGGACAATTCTTAGAATTTGGTACATGGCAAATGGATTCTGTTAACTGAGTGTCCTTATTTTGGTCAATTGTAACATTACTAGAAGGCTTCTAACCAAAAATTAATGCAAAAGCTTGTCTTTTGGGGCACTGATGATTTGTTTTGATTTTGTATTTTATTCACCCAGCTAAAATGCAGTCTTTTTTTTTTTTTCAGTATCAATCACAACAAAGTTTTCTACAAATTCAATACAATCACTATCAAAATTGCAATGGAATTTTTCTCAGAGACAGAGAAAACAATTCTAAAATTTATATTGAACCACAGAAGGCCTAGAATAGCCAAAGCAATATTGAGCAAGAAGAAAAATGCTAGAGATATCACATTACCTGATTTCAAAATATATTACAAAGCTATAGCAATAAAAATAGTATGGTACTGGCATAAAAACAGACACATAGACCAACGGAACAGAATTGACAGCCCAGAAATAAATTTACACATTTACAGTTAACAGATTCAACAAAAGTATGAAGAACACACAATAGGGAAAGGATAATCTCTTCAATAAATGGTCCTGGGAAAACTAGGTAACCACAAGCAGAAGAATAAAATTAGAACCTCATCTCATTATATTCAAAACTCAATACAAAATGGACTAAAGACACAACATAAGACCTGAAATTGTAAAACTACTAGAAGAAAACAGAGGGAAAACGTTTCTTGATATTAATCTGGGCAATGATGTTTCTGGATATGACCTCAAAAGCACAGACAACAAAAGCACAAATACACAAATGTGATTGCATCAAACAAACAAGCTTCTGCACAGCAAAGGAAACAATCAATGGAGTGAAGAAACAATGTATGGAACAAGAGACTGTATTTCCAAAGTATACACCTAATAAGAGGTTAATATCCAGAATATATAAGGAACTCAAACAACTTAATAGCAAGAAAACAACCTGATTAAAAAATGGACAAAGGACCTGAATAGACATCACCTTTTTTTGTTTGTTTTATTTTTTGAGATGGAGTTTCACTCTTGTTGCCCAGGCTGGAGTGCAATGGCATGACCTTGGCTCACTGCAACCTCCACCCCCATGTTCAAGCGATTCTCCTGCCTCAGCCTCCCAAGTAGCTGGGATTAAAGGCATGCACCACCATGCCTGGCTAATTTTGTATTTTTAGTAGAGATGGGGTGTCTCATTGTTGGTCAGGCTGGTCTCGAACTCCCGACCTCAGGTGATCCACCTGCCTTGGCCTCCCAAAGTGCTGGGATTACAGGTGTGAGCCACCGTGCCCAGCTGACATCTCTTAAAAGAAGACATACAAATGGCCAACAGGTATATGAAAAATACCCAACCTCACTGATCATCAGAGAAATGAAAATCAAAACCACAATGAGATATCACATCATGCCTGCTAGCATGGCAAGGATGTAGATAATAGGGAACCCTTGTATGCTGTTGGTGGGAATGTAAATTGCCATAGTCATTATGGAAAACAATATGGAAGTTCTTCAAAACACTCAAAATAGAACTACCGAGTGATCCAGCAATCCCATATCTGGTATATATCCAAGAGAAATGAAATCACTATCTCAAAGAGACATCTGTATTCTCATGTTCATTGCAGCATTACTTACAGTAACCAAAATATGGACTTGACCAAGTGTCCATCCATGGATGAATGGATAAAGAAAATGTGGTGTGTACACATATATAAAGGCATATTATTCAGCCTTTGAAAAGAAGGAAATCCTGTCATTTGCAACAACATGGATGAACCTGGAGGGCACTGTGCTAAGTGAAATAAGCCAGGCATAGAAAGGTCAATACTGTAAGATCTCTTCTATACATGGAATCTAAAAAAGTCAAACTTACAGAAGCAGAGTAGCATAGTGGTTCGCAGGGACTGCAGGGTGGAGGAAATGGGGAGATGCTGGTCAAAGGGCAAAAACTTTTAATTACACAGGGTAAGTAAGTTCTGGAGTTCTAATATACAGTGTGGTGGCTAAACTTAATATTACTGTATTGTATACTTGAAATTTGCTGAGCAATCTTAAATGCTGTCACCACACCCACACACACAGATGATAACTGTGTGAGGTGATAGATATGTTAATTAGCCTCATAGTGGTAATCATTTCACAATGTATACATATATCAAAATATCACATTTTGCACCCTAACTACATACAATTTTTATTTAACAATTAGACCTTGATAAAGCTGGAGAAAAACTTAATCACAACTTCTTACTCAAAGCAGATGGTGGAAAGGTTGAGAACTATTAATAAGCATAAAGGAAATCTGACTACTGGAATCAAGTTTCTCTTAGGATGGCAGAAGACCTTAAAATATCATGAAGCCTTGATTTCTTTAGTTTCTAGAATACATTGTAACTTTCTTCCTGGCAAAGGGTTCTGAATGACTTTGAATGATCATGTATTTGCACAGTGGAATTCCCGTTCTCTTTATTGTCCCCACTATTTGCTTCAACAATTTTTATTATTGCTTATTTTCTCAGATAGAAACCAGCCCCGATACATAAAACATGCCAATGTACAATCTGTTGTTGACTATTCTAAATCCTGGACTATTAAAGGAGACCATGTCCTTAAGTAGTTACTGTTAGAAATGTCTCCTTGCTTTCCTACTGCTTTTTGGATGGATTGAACAGGATAGTAACTGTTGAAAGGAGTCTGGAAGAATATTAGAATAGTTCTATTCATAAAATCTTGTTGATTTCTTGATCCAGGAATGGGCTGGAATGAGCTCATGAAATGTACTCTTATAAACCTGGGCCCAGAGACACATTCACTATGAAGCAGATGAAGTTTATGTTCTAGAGACTGCCTGCACGCACCCTTTCCTGGGTCCTAGCAAAGTGTTCGTAGTTTGCATAAGATTTTATTTTATTTTTTTAAAAAGAGGGATCCCCCTGCCTGGAGTCACCTTTTACCTTAAGATGCACACTTCAGAGGCCAGATGGGATTCCTTCACTGCTGTAGCTCATTCCATGTTCCAGGGAGGCAGACATAGCATTAAGAGGGAACCGAATGAGGTACTGCAGGTGGCTGAAGCTAACTTTTGTGTAACTCTCCTCTTTGTCCTCCTCCTCCAAGCCCCTGGAGCTGTGCTGTCCAGTACAGTTAGCCACATGTGGCTATGGAACCCTTAAAATATGGCTATTCCAAATTGAAATTTCAAAGACTTACTATGAAAAAGGGAGTGTTAAATATCTCATTAATACTTTTTTCTATTGATTACATGTTGAACTGATAATATTTTTAACATATTGGGTTAAATAACAGAGCAAAATTATTTCACCTATTTCTCCTCACTTTTTTAATGTGGACACTAGAAAATTTTAAATTCTATATGTGGATGGCTTATATTTCTACTGAATTGCTCTGCCCTGGAGCATTGTTATCAAGTTGCTGGGACCCCAGTGTAGCTACCATTAGTGCTGGATATGGGAAAAGCTGACTTTGTGAGATAGACACTGAAAAGCCTTTGAGCTCTGGCTAATTCACAATATTAATATACATTAAGGAGGTTCTGTCACATTTGTCTGCAGGTTCATGTTGAGCTACTGTGTGACAGTAGATGTGAAACGCATACTGAAAAATAGATGTCAGATGCATTCCACCGAGCCTGGTCAAACAGGAAAGCTTATTTTAGAAAGGGCAGAGGGACTCTGAGTAGGTGAAGTTAGTACTGCTTGCATAAGGTCCACAGCAGGTAAGATTTTAACTTCTTCAATTTTTGAGCCCCAGATCCTGTCTGGATCTGACCTAAACGCTCTGATTTTGATTTTTTTTTTTTTTTTAAAGATGAGGTCTCACTCTGTTGCCCAGGCTGGAGTGCAGTATGCAATCATAGCTCACTGCAGCTTCAAACTCCTGGGCTCAAGGGATCCTCCTGCCTCAGCCTCCTGAATAACTGGGACAACAGGCACGTGCTGCCATGCCTGGCTAAAGCTGTGATGTTATGATTCACTGAAAAAAAAAAAAAAAAAAATCTTCTATAGTCTTCCTACTCAAAGCGTGGTCTGAAAACCAATAGCATCGGAACTACTTGGGAGCCTGTTCAAAATGCAGAACCTCAGGCCCCAGTCCATGCCTACCAAATCAGAATCCATGCTTTAGTAAGATCCCCAGATGACAGTTATGAGAAGTACTTTCTTTCTGTGTGGTCCAGATTTTTATTGTGAAAATATAATTAACATTGGATGTAAACATCCATGATTCAAAATCCTGTCGTCCAATAGTGGGTAACTAAGCAGTCCAGGTATATCCTATGTTGTGATTTCCAGCAAACTAGATCTCCTTTGTATACCTGCTAGAACATTTTCTGTCCAAGGATGGGATTAGTCCATACCTTCATTGCACTGCAGACCCTTCCAGCCTGTGGCACAGGAACACCCATAGGGGTCAGGGAGACAGAACACATAAGACTTGCATCCGTCTTGTCCACTGCACCTTTCTTTACAAGTTCTGCCAAATGTGTGCCGTTCACAAGCTTTGGGAGGAAAAGAAAAGATAGTTCAGAGTCAAATATGCAACCCTTTGAAATGCATAATCCTTTGGATTCATTTCTCCTAGTCTAGTGAATATGGGAAACAGTTAAATCTCGGCTGTGGCATAGTAGGATGAACACACCCTTATGGCCCATTTTACTGATAGTGAAACTGTCCCACAGAGAGGACATCACTCTCAATCACGCAGGTTTGTGCAGTGCACACTTAAGATGCACACTTCAGAGGCCAGATGGGATTCCTCCACTGCTGTGGCTCATCCCACGTTCCAGGGAGGCAGACGTAGCATTAAGAGGGAACCGAATGAGGTACTGCAGGTGGCTGAAGCTAACTTTTGTGTAACTCTCCTCTAGGAGAGTTTGTGCAGTGCACAAACCTAGGGGGCAGCATTCACATTGTAAGTATCATAGATCTGTATATTTGTTATAACTTTCCAGTGGTTAGCAATAAAGAGCCTTTAGGAAAAGGCACCTTTTTCTAATTCACACACAGGTACCATCTGACCTAACAGAGGCCATTTAGCTTCCATTCCCATCTGTGTCCAGATCTAAAATTCTAGATCCAGCAATGACGGCTTTTTAAATCCACAGCTTACTTATCAAGTCTCTTGACTTACCCTTCTCACATGTCCTTCCCATAAACCCAGGAGGGCAAATGCATTCTCCAGTATCTTCATGGCAGACACCATTGTTCACACAAACAGTACAGAGACGGTTACATTCAGGTCCCCACTTCTGAGCTTCACATCCTTTTGTTAAGGAAAACAAGGCTGTGGTGAGTAGAGCACATTCACTCAACAAATCTTTACTGAGCACCTACTGTGTGTCAGTCATTTCAGTGGACAATGGTGAATGAAGATAAAATACAGGCTCTGCCCTCTGAAAGTTAATTGTCTAATATGGGAGACAGACATGTAAACAAGAAATTGTGATAGAAACAAAGACAAGGAGTACCTAACTCTCTGTCTGGTGGATGGAAGAGGGCATAAAGGAAGGCTTCCCAGAGGATATGGTGTGCAAGCTGAATCTGCAGGACCAACTAAGTAGCAAAGAAGATAAGGCTGGAGAGTGTGTTCCAGGCAAAGGCAAGGAATGGGAAGAGAACGTGGCCATGTCCAGGGAGCTGCAGGTATGGTTATAGGCTGGCGCTGTGGTTTTCAAAGTGTGGTTTCTGACCAGTAGCATCCCCATCATCTGGGAATCTGTTAGACATGCAAACCCCAGATTCCACCCAACCACGACCTACTGAATGAGAAATTCTAGACGTGGCCTCGTAATCTGTGTTTAACAATCCCTGCAGGGGATTCTGATGTATGCTAGAGTTCCAGAACCTCTGGCCTAGAGTATGTGGAGGAGGGATAAGGCTACAAAGAGAACGAGTAGCAGGAACTAGTAGCCTCCACCTATTTTTCAGCTGGAAAACCATATAAGAAGTGAAACAAGATAGGCAAAACCTAAAGTCCGAGGATGGTAAAATCCTTCTAGATTCAGATTTCCTGGCCACTTCTAACACTTGGTGATTTTTGATTGTTAATTAGGTCCTAGGATAGCTTCTAATATAAGGATAACCCAGGGGGTTGGAATGACCCTTTGTGGTCAGGAATTTAGTTTCATTTCTCATCTGAAGGGAACTAGTGTCTTTGTCCTGTTGTTAGTCTCATGGTAAGCTTGGGCCTGTGCCTACAGCTGATGGAACCTTTTAATTTCTTTAGCAAGAACTCCTGGTTATCAGTATTTTCTCTACAGTAATCAAGAAGACTGCCAACACACATAATTTCTTACAGTCTTCCACTTAATAGATAAAGGTACAAAATGTCCCAAAACTAATATTTATATTCCTCAATACATAAAGGGAAAGAGGTTTTGTACAGTCAGTGATTTCTTGAGAGCCAGACTGCAGGTTATTTACACATGTTGAAAACTAATGGTGGCAGGCAATGTAGATGGCAATGAGCTTCCTGTGACATTAAACTGTACCTAGCCCTGTACCTACCTACAGACCTATCCCAGCGTCACTTCTCATCCCAGGAAGGAAGAAAGAATAAATAAAGCTTTAGGGAATAACAGGGGTGATTTCTTGGGGATGGAGAAGTCAAGAAAAGAGTTTGTTGATAAGCAACAAGTATACAATTAGGCATCTATTTTCTTCAAAGGCCTTGTGATTTTGTATTTTAAGAAACCCTACTTTCGAAAATCTTGCCAGAGAGCAAATCTACAGAAAAGAAAATCCTATTGTGATTTTTTAATAAAAAATCTTTAAGCACTGACTGTTTCTAAGTTTCAATTCATCCTGTAGAGATATTAATATGGTTTGCCTCTGTGTCCCCACTCAAATCTCATCTCCAATTGTAATCCCCACATGTTGAGGGAGGGACCTATTGGGAGGTGATTGGATCATGGGGGTGATTTCCCCCATGCTGTTCTCCTGAGAGTGAGAGAGTTCTCATGAGAGCTAATGGTTTTATTTTATTTTATCTTATTTGAAAAAGAGTCTTGCTCTGTCACCCAGGCTGGAGTGCAGTGGCAAGATCTCGGCTCACTGCAACCTCTACCTCTCAGGTTCAAGCTATTCTCCTGTCTCAGCCTCCTAAGTAGCTGGGATTACAGATGTAATCCCACGCCCAGCTAATTTTTTTGTATTTTGAGTAGAGACCAGGTTTCACCATGTTGGCCAGGCTGGTTTTGAACTCCTGACCTAAGTGATCCACCCACCTCGGCCTCCAAAAGTGCTAGGATTACAGGCATGAACTACCATGCCCCGCTGAGCTACTGGTTTTAAAGTGTGGCACTTCCCCACTTTGCATGCACATGCTCGCTCTCTCTCCTGCCGCCTTGTGAAGAAGGTGCTTGCTTCCCCTTTGTCTTCTGCCATGACTGTAAATTTTCTGAGGCCTCCCCAGCCATGCAGAACTGAGTCAATTAAACCTCTTTTCTTCATAAATTACCCAGTCTCAGGTAGTTCTTTATAGTGGTGTGAAAACTGACTAATACAGATACCCTACAGTTAAGAGAAGTGGACACATGCCTTCAACTTTATCTCATTTCTTCATAAACATCAATGAACTCATACAGGGGAGAAATATTCTTAAATGGGATGATTGTGATCCAACTTAAACTGTCTTAGAATGATTTCAGATATTAGCTGTGCTTGTCGAATGGTTTCATTAAAATACTCCTAACCACAAAGGAGAATGAACACATACTCCTAGCAAACTGAAAAGAGACAGCTTGGATATCAAAATGTGTTTGAAATCTTTTGCTCTATCTTTAAAGCTCAGGTGAATTTCATACTCTAGTTTATAGGTTTGTTTTAATATTAAAGATTTTTTTAAAGCTTTAAGCCTTTTACCGCTGTGTTCTTGTGATATAATAATATATATGTTACATATATAGTCTCTTATATTTTATATATATACACACACATATATACACATATATATGTATGTGTGTATATATACATATATATATACACACACACACACACACACACATACACGTATAATATATATGTAGTCTCTTCCCTGGTTCCTGGCACAGAGTTCCTAAAACCCCTGGAATCTCTGGAGTGGTAAGAGTGCCTTTCGTATGCTAATTAGAGGACTGGTGGCAGGTGGTCCCTAGATAGTTTCTGATGAGGGTTAGTCACCAGAAATACCAAGGCATGATTAGAGAGTTGTGATATTCAGCCTCACCCCCGAATCTCTAGGGAGGGGCTAAAGGCTGCATATTGAATTGATCAATGGCCAATGATTTAATCAATTATGCCTACCTAATGAATCCGCCATAAAAACCCAAAAGGACAGGGTTCAGAGAGCTTCCAGATCACTGAACACATGGAGGTTCCTGGAGGGTGATGTACCTAGAGAGCACACAGACGCTCTGCACCCCTCCCCATACCTTGCCCTGTGCATCTCTTCCACCTGGCTGTTCGTCTTATCCTTTGTAATATTCTCTATAATAAGATGCTAAATGTGTTTCCCTGAGTTCTGTGAGGCCTCCTAGCAAATTAACCCAACCCAAGGGGGAGTCTTGCCTCCAATTTATGATATATGGTCAGTCAGAGACATAGGTCACAACCTGGGGCCTGCAACTGGCATCTAAAGTAGGGGCAGTTTTATAGGACTGAACAGTTAACTAGTAGGGTCTGATGCTATTTCCAGGTAGAGTCAGAATTAAGTCAAATTGCAGGATACCCAGTTGATATCTGCTAGAGAACTGGATAGGGTGTAAGGAAAAATCCCTACACATTGGTGTCAGAAGTGTTGTGTTCAGTGAGAGCAGAGATTAGGGAAAACACTTTGATTTTCCTATCTCAAACAACTATATATCAACATGTATAGACAGTTTGACCTTCCTAGAAGATGTACCCTATTTACCCTCTGAGTATACCTAGTACATGGTGTTATATCAGACTCCAGAGAAACTATCTAAATGAAATAAAGGCAAATTGCTTCCTTGCCATTCAGTCTCTCCTGAGTAGTGGAATAAAAGCGGATGTCACTTGCTTCTCCCAAGTCCACAGAAACTTCATGTAAAGGTAGCTGTGAGGCAAGCTATTAGAAGCTGAATATTGCAGTTTTGCTATCATCATAAATTATATTTTGTAAAGATTCATCTTACAAAAAGGCTGCTCTGACATTTAATAGAAGTCAAGCACGGTAGTCATCTAGGAGGAAACAGGTCCTGGGTACATGGAAAGATTCCTCTCGACTCAAGCCCAAATAGTCCTGCCTATAAAACACCTTGCTCTATTTTATGTCCACAGAGGGGGCTAAGCGTGGAGCATAAACTAGATGAACCACACTTCTCATACTTCTATTGTCATTTTTCAATATTTATTTAGGTAATTACACATGTGGCTACTCTGATTGGGAATGACCCAAAGGACAGGGATTTATCTTATGATCCTGTATTCTCAACACCAACACAATTCTTGGCACAGATTTATGATCAACATATTTTGGTAAACGAATGGGGGAACATAATGCAAAGCAAATGAATTGGAGATGCCAATCATTAGAGGAACGACAGAGAAGCCCAGGCATTTAGACCTGAAGACTTCAATATTTAATATTATGAAAACCTGATATAGCTGGGGAGAATTCAGGGCAAATCATTTTCTTTCTATTCCTCAAGTTCCTGTAAAAATTACAGGAAAATGTAAAGGTGATATTTATGTCCCACTTCAATAGTTATAAGGGAGAGAAAAAGTTTTTACTAGTTTTAACTCTTACATTTTTCAAAACTGAAAATAAAAATCACACTTAAGAGTTAAATGACCTGGGAAGTGTGGGATTTGCAGGAGGCAATGTTTAAGTAGACTTTGGTCTAATCCAAGAGGTCCAACTCATCCCCCTAGAGCAGACACCTTTCAGCGAGACGGCTTTACTCATTGTGATCCCCCTTTTTATATGGATGATTATGCTGTACAAATGGGAGCTTCTAGTGCCTGTAACTTGTAGTACGTGGATCCACTCTTGTCTATAGCTCACTGGTCTAGGCTGATAGACATCTAATATATGTTAGGCCAATCTCATTATTCATCCTGGAAATTCAAAATTTGGAAGTGAAAGAAACATTGCTGAAGCTGAGTCATGGTAAAAGCAGCATCTTTGAGAGAAAGTCCTCTCCCCTACCTCCCCACACCCACCACAACTGAGCCTCAGCTCTTCCTTGAAGCTTATCTTTACTGGAACTTGCCTTATAGTGTTTTTTTGTTTTTGTTTTTGTTTTTTTTGTTTTTGAGACAGGGTCTTGCTCTTTCATCCAGCCTGGCCCGCTGCAGCCTCGACCGCCTGAGTTTGAACTATCCTCCTACCTCAACCTGCCAAATAGCTGGAACTACAGGCATGCATCACTATGCCTGGCTAATTTTTGTATTTTTTGTAGTGATGGGGTTTTGCCATGTTGCCCAGGCTGGTCTCAAACTCTTGAGCTCAAAGGGCCTCTCAAAGTGCTGAGATTACAGGCATGAGCCACCATACCCGGCCACTTTTCAGCTTTCCCATCAACTTATTAAGAGTCCTTAGTGTCCTCCTCTTGTATGGTTTGGCTGTGTCCCTACTCAAATCTCATCTTGAATTGTACTTCCCATAATCCCCATGTGTTGTGGGAGGAACCCAGTAGGAGGTAATTTAATCATGGGGGCAGTTGCCCTCATGCTGTTCCCATGATAGTGAGTGAGTTCTCATGAGTTATGATGGTTTTATATGGTGCTTCCCCGTCTCCTTCACTCTCATCCTTCTCTCTCCTGCCACCATGTGAAGAAGGATGTGTTTGCTTCCTCTTTTGCCATGATTGTAAGTTTCCTGAAGCCTCCCCAGCCATATTGAACTGTGAATCAATTAAACCTCTTCCCTTAATAAATTACCCAGTCTCAGGCATGTCTTAATAAAGAACATGTGAAATTAGAAATGATTTGCCCGGAGGAAAAAAAATGATTTGCCCTTAATTTTCCCCAGCTATGTCAAGTATTTGTAATATTAAATATTTAAGTCTTCAGGTCTAAATACCTGGGTTCCTCTGTCATTCCTCTGATGATTGCTATCTCTTATTCATTTGCTTTGCAGCATAAGAACAGACTAATACAACCTCCAGCCAATTCCTGGTTTTTGCTTAAGAAGCCATAGTTCGTTTCTATTACCTGCAACTAAAAATCCTAACAACCTAACAACTACACCATCACCAATGGTGGCCTCTCCATCACTTACTCCGGACTATCAGCCTGGTGAAGGCCGAGGTGAAGAGGTTTCCTCCTATATACCTGGCCGAGTACACTCCAGCATCCTGGGGCTGAGCATGAGGCAGGTGTACTTCTAGAATATCAGGTACTTCATGCCGAGGCACTGAATGGATGAAGGAACCTAGTAAGAGGGAAGAGTGAAGAACAATAGGTCACACTGAAACATTCCTGTTTCCTTGTCTGGTTTCTCCACTTAATCAGCTTTCCCCGACGTGGTAAAGAAAATGTGCTCTCACATATTGGATGTGGGAGAAGAATGAAAAGGCTGAACTATTCAGTACTCTCCCAATAGTCAAGATAGTCATAGTGATAAAACAGATAGGTTAGTCTGTGGGATCTACCACCAAACACATAAAGGTGGGAGTAGTCTAAGTTCTTACATTCTACAGGGAGAGGTGAACATAGTTGGCAGGCAAAGTTAGGTGAAAAATGAGAGGTAACCCTGTCAACTAACCAATTAACCAGGAGATATCTATAATCGCTACTCCAGTCTGTAAGTCCTATCCACTCACAGACTTCAGAATGATCCCCACCAATATTCCAGCTTGATCAGGCAACTGACACCGGCTGGTATCAAACCATAGCTAGGTTCTAGACACATTTGGATTACACAGTTGGACTGTCAGAACTGCTAACAATTGGCTTCCCATGTTTACTGTGGTAATTTCCTAAACCTTGCAATCAACAATGTCAGAATCAAAGAAACTCACATTTTATATGGCTGAAGCTGGGATCTCACATTATGATGGGGTTTTATTGTATGCACATATACCATGTACATTCATATATATGAATTCCACTTTAATATTCTTAAGCAACCAAATATGTCACCTAAGAGGGCTTCTATCATACACAGAATTTGAAAGCTTGCATCATAGCTGCTTTACTTCAAACACCTGCCCACAAGACCACAATAGGAAAATGATCCAATATGTTGTATGTTATCTGATATCTCACATCATAATGGGGAAAGCAATGAAACACATACTCACCATTTTTGTAAATCACTGCATCTTCTTCTTTAATCAATACCTTTTTGAAAGATATGTTCACATTATCTCCCTTGTCCACAGTCATAGTTAAAGTAGCTGGTAGGAAGGAAGCTTTTAAAAGAGAGAAAACAAATACCAAAAATGGGGTCACACATTATCTCCAGGAGCAATTGAACTTTGAGACTCAGAAAATGAGGGCTGGCACTTGCTAGGTGTCAGATGGTTTTTGTAATGTGAAAAACAGTGGTGGCTAATTTACACTCCATAAGAGTGTAAATATATACAAACAATATGCCTATACACAATTTTTCTATTCAGTGGTTGGGGAGGTGAGGACTTTGTGTTGATTAGTTTAGGGTGAATATCCCTTATCTGAAATACTTAGGGCCATAAGTGTTTCAGATTTTATTTTTCCATTTTGAAATATTTGCATTATGCCAGCTAAGGATCCCAAATCAGAAAATCTGAAATCCAAAATGCTCCAATGAACATTTCCTTTAAGCATCAAATTGGCACTCAAATATTTTTGGATCTTGGGGCATTTCAGATTTCAGATTTTTGGATTTGGAATACTCAACCTGTACCTACTATCAAACTAAGTCCTGATACTAACAACAAACTACATTAACTATGAATCTGCCATCCTTTTCTAATCCCAACCAAGTTTTCTCAAAGTGGAAAAAAATACGAATGAAATCTGAGTTTCCCCAAAGTGAAAGAGAAAAAAACATTTGCCAAATGGCTTTTCCCCGGGTCCTTTTGTGTGGTTGTTGTTCCAAATAATTCTAATTCTAATTCTAATTTCCACGCATTTCTCAAATAAAAATGAGCAAAATGCTGGACCTACTACTCATGGTGTAAATATTGGAAGATTGAAGAATAAAGACAAGGATAGAATCTATTATCTTGCCTTCTACCTTTTAATTATATATGTATGAACTGACATAGTTATGGAACTGGACAGTACTGAGATGTAACTGGGAAAATTATTTTATATTTGACTTATAAAATCATAAGCCAAGGCTGGGCACAGTAGCTCATGCCTGTAATCCCAGTCCTCTGGGACGCCAACATAGACAAATCACCTGAGGTCAGGAGTTGGAGACCAGCCTGACCAACATGGCAAAACCCCGTCTCTACTAAAAATACAAAAATGAGCCAGCAACTTTCTTCCAGCAACAAGAGTTTCTGAATTCCTTTAACTTATATCATAATCTGCAGAAAGCCAAACTCTGTGAGATGAGGTATTAACTTTAGGCTTTAAGTTAAGCCAATGTTAACAATATAAGGCTCACCACTAAAAGAAGAGAAACAGTCTATCTAACTTTCCTCAATAGGAGGGCAAGAGAGAAGAGAAGGAAACAAAAGACATAAAATGAGAACCAAAGGACCAGAGAAAATCATGGTGTGGAAAAGATAGAATAAGGTGGCAGAAGTTATGCCAAATATATATTAAAAGGCAGGAGCTCATATCAAATTCAGATCAGAAAATCTTAGATTCTAGAATCTTAATTCTAAAACACACACACACACACACATAAAACTGTGTGCTCTTTTCATGAAGTATACATTCAACATAATGGCACATAAGATTGCAAATAAAGGGATGTAAAAATATATAGCATACTAACACTAACTAAATAAAACTAGTATTGCAACATTTATACAGAAAAAACTTATTATAAAGCTAAAAAACTGTTAGGGATAAAGATGGTCATTATGTAACGATAAAACAGAACCATCTACTGATAAAACCCTGTTAGATTTTATTCACATGTCATGTTCAGGAAGATATTGTAATCCTGAAATTATATATGCATCTAACAACAGAATTTCAAAGTTCATGAAACAAAAAGTGTCAGAATTAAAGAAACTGACAAATCCATAAGCACAGTGGAAACTTTCAGAAATTAATCAAAAAGACTGAAAATTACTAAGAAAATATTTAGAAGATTTTAATAATGCTATTAGAGATCTGTTGAATATTCATTAACCCCTTGCTCAGTTACTGAAATACACATTATTTACCAGAACATTACCTATTTATCCACAAAGCACATCGCTGTTAATAGCAAATTCTCTGACCAGAATGCACCTAAATTAGAAATTAATAGCAAAACATCCTGCCCCCCAAAGTAAGAATTCCTATAAAGATTCAGACCAGGACCAAGCCTTGGGATCGTACGGATCCTGCTGAGGACCTTGTGATGAACCAGCTGGTCGCTGTGCCCTCATTCTCATCTCATCCGTAGCTTTCAGATGGTGATTTGAGAAAGACTAATCAAGTGTTTTGTGCACCGCTGACTGAGACAGCTACCCTGTGAGAGCAAAAGATGCCTCCAAACCATGCTCAGAAGGACCTGGGCTTTAGGTTTGTCTGCTTGCTTTCATTGGCTGTGGGCTGTGCCTGCTGACCCTAGTATGGGTGCCTTGCACAGACTCCCCTGGTGGTTAGGTATGTGAATGCCTTTGGTACAGATGATGACTGGGGCAAACCCAGAGAGACCACGGGGTAGATCATTCCAGCAGTGTGAGCGCTGGAATCAGACACATTCCTGGGCTTGGATCCACCCTCTCCCATCCTTTTTGAAAGAGTTGCTTCACCTCTGCAAATCTCAGTTTTCTCATGTGTAATTGAAAAGTAATAATACCTACCTTCAAAGGTTGTTAGTAATATTAAGTGATGTAGGCTAAGCCCTGAGGTGCTTAGAGGAGGTCAGTATCCTTCTAATATAAACAGCAACACTGCTGTGCTGACATTTCTGATATGAACCTGAGGGACACTTTTCTCCAGAGCACTAAAATGAACCAGCCATAAAGGAGGAGCAGACAGGGAACTGGATGGTGAGGAAGGCTGGCTTTGCGGGGCTTCTGCTCACATTGCCAAGTGCTTCATTTAGCCCTCCAAATGCATGCAGCTCTTGCTCTCTGTGGCATGCTCCTGGACTCCTATGAGAATTTTTTTCTGACCATTTCATGCTGTTGTTCCTGTCTATGTGGTTTGTTTATATTTTCTGCTCCTTTGTGTCAGAATTATTTAGCTGACCGTGGGACTTCTCACTCAGTATTGTGTTCTGAAAGGAACCAAGGTTCCCCAGTAGGCTCAACTCCAAGTAGCTTTCCCCCCACTACTCTGCGACTCTTTATTATTTAGGACTGTGCTATTTAAGCTCCTGTTTTCTTAGGGGCATTATCACACCAGAGTTTCACTGCTGTCCAGAGTTTACCTCTGCATGAATGTCTCTAGGCTGGTTGTTCTCTGCTGAGTACTAACGAAGGAAATCCAACATTCATGTCCTACTATGGGCTTTCTGATGACACAGGAGCCTGGCTTGTATTCAGTACACATATATTGATGTCATGTGACTTGACTAGACCATAAAAACAATAAGCACATTTTAATAGCGCCTACTATGAACCAAGCACTGTTATAAGCACTTTACACAAATTTAATTGTCAGCCTGGGGGCGGAGGCTCACGCTTCTAATCCCAAAACTTTGGGAGGCCAAGGTAGGATATCTTAAGGCCAGGAGTTTGAGACCAGCCTAGGCAACACAGTGAGACCTCCTCTCTACAAAAATATGTTTAAAAATTAGCCAGGTATGGTGGCACATGCCTGTAGTCCCAGCTGTTCAGGAGGATCACTTGAGCTTAAGAAATCAAGACTGTAGGCCAGGCATGGTGGCTCAAGCCTGTAATTCCAGCACTTTGTGAGGCCGAGGTGGGCAGGTCACAAGGTCAGGAGATCAAGACCATCCTGACTAACACAGTGAAACACCATCTTTACTAAAAATACAAAAAATTAGGCGTGGTGGTGGGTGCCTATAAGTCCCAGCTACTCAGGAGGCTTAGGCAGAAGAATGTCGTGAACCCAGGAGGCAGAGCTTGCAGTGAGCTGAGATCACGTCACTGCACTCCAGCCTGGGCGACAGAGTGAGACTCTGTCAAAAAAAAAAAAAAAAAAAAAGAGAGTTCAAGACTATAATGAGCTACTGCACCCCAGCCTGGGCAACAGAGCGAGACTCCAACTAAAAAAAAATTACTTTTTATGATATCCCTATGAGACAGGTGCTACAATTATCCTAATTTTACAGATGAGGAAATTAAGGTACAGAGAATCTAGGTAACCTGTCCAAGATCACATAGCATATACATGGGAGAGCCAGGATTTGAACCAAGGAAACTGGCTCCGCATGCTTTCATAGATTATGTAATGTTAGCACTCAAAAGGCTTTAAGGTCCAACCACCTCATTCTATAAATGATATTGCTGAGGCCTAGGTTAGAAGATAACTTGCTTAAGATCATTTGGATGGGCTAATTCATGGGCAGAACTTAACTAAAAATATAATTCCTTATTCCATAAGGGCTGGAGAAGAAAGTAGGTGGTAGTAAAAGTTATACACAAGTGAAAACACAGATGAAAAACAAGTGAGCTCAATTTCAGTCATCTCCTTTTAGTTTACTTATTGTATAAGTACCACAGGAAATAATGTAGTTTTATATCTGTGATTATTTTGTGCAATTTCACCACAGTCCTGTGAAGACAGTATAGCTACAGTTTATCTGTATGGGAGGTGCAGTTGAGAAAGACTAAGTCCCTTACCCAAGGCCTGTCAACAGTGAATAAACGTGGAAGTTGAGACACAAACTCAAGACCTCCACCCCTAGTTCTCCAGACTTATCTTCTCCAGGTCCACATCCTTGGCTCTCAATTCCAGCCACTTTGAACTGTATTCAGTTCCTTAGCCAGACCTCATCACTCACGTCCAAGTCATGAGTTTTCTTTCTTCTTTTCTCATCCTTTTCTCCTAAGCCTCGTCAGTTCCTACTCATTCATCAGTTTCCATTTAGGTATCTCCAGAGACCTCACACAACACCTGGAACACAGGTTAGACGCTCTCATAGCTACTCCCTAAATACCCCTGCATTTTTCCATTATAGCCCCACTCATGGTATATAACCCCTACTAGATTGAGTGTTCCAGGAGGGCAAGATCACATCTGGTTTGAAAGGTAGCACAGGGTGATGGTTAGAGCCAAGCTTCTAGAATCGGGCCTGACTTCACCTTCCCAGATCCAACACTCCATAGCTAGTGAATGCACGTAAGTTACAATAGCTAAGCCTCATCTATGGTCCTCATCTGATATATATTTGATAAAGACTAAGTTAGTAATACATATAAAGTTGCTAGGGGAATGTCAGGCATACAAAGGAAAATGTGTGGCACAAATAGAGGCTCAAGAATAATTGTGGTGGCCGGGCGCAGTGGCTCACACCTGTAATCCCAGCACTTTAGGAGGCCGAGGCAGGCGGATCACGAGGTCAGGAGATGGAGACCACCCTGGACAACATGATGAAATCCCATCTCTACTAAAAATACAAAAACAAGCTGGGCATGGTGGAGCGCGCCTGTAGTCCCAGCTACTCGGGAGGCTGAGGCAGGAGAATCGCCTGAACCCAGGAGGCAGAGGTTGCAGTGAGCCGATATTGCACCACTGCACTCCAGCTTGGGTGACAGAGCAAGACTCCCTCTAAAAAAAAAAAAAAAAGAAGAAGAAGAAGAATTATGGAATGAAAGTATAAATGAACTAAACTGTTTCAGATTTTCCCATTTTCTTGATGCTTTTAACATATTCCTTTGTGTTATTTAACTGCAAATGGCTCTCCTCAATCAACTTCATAAATCATGTATGGGAATTTTGATATTTTTAATATAAAGCTATTTCTCAAATGAAAGTAGGAATAAAATAACCCTCTGTTTCTTCTAATGGATCAGTTTGAAACAGGTCTTTGGATCTGAAAATGTTTCAAACTTTATATATAATTTCCTACCCCCAAATGAAATCACCAATGAGGTTTGGGTCAAACTGCTGTTGACTATTTTGGACGATGCCATTGATAAAAACCAGTTTGGCTGTTTGGGGTGTATGAGCCAATGTAAGCTGTGTTTTGGCACATCTCAAATGGATTTTCCACTTCCTCCACAGATGTACGAGTCAGCAGCAAGCAGGAATATATTGATGTTTATTTTATCCTGCTGCGTCCCTAGGCAGGCATTTCTGAGTTTCCATGATGTTTTAATAACGAATTAATAGTGACATGAAAACATAGTTTTGGAGGTTTTTCCTGATTCACCATAAAGGATTTCATTTTCCTCAAACCAGATTTCCCCCACTGGAGGGTCAGCAAGAAAAACAGAACCTGTTCACCAGCCTGAGATGCTGTTATTGTTCAAATACAGGAGGGAACGTACTACCTATTTTTCCATTTTGTGTAAAACTCCATAATATGTTAATGCATAGTGAAAATTTCTACAATTGAGTAGGAAAATTGTCTCACCAATTTATTACTCAAAGAAATTATAATAATCACAGTTGTTAAACATTTACTGTGAGGCAGATAATGTAATTGGTAATAGTTAAGTGCCTTATTTAATTTTCAAATATATGTGATAAAATCTCTATCCCTATTTTTTTCCACATGAGGAAAAATTATGACTTCAATTAAATAACTTGTCCTGAGCCACACCACTCAGTCGCAGAGGTACACTTGAACCCATATCTGTCTGACTTCCACTCTCATACCTCTACTCTGTGCCCTGCGTTGCTTTTTAGGGCTTCCGGTGGAATCATTGTACTTTATAAAACAAGAGCTCAGAATCAGGGAGAGTTGTTAACATTAAGTGAGAATGTTATCGAAAGGGTAGTGTAGTGGTAATAAATACTGGCTCTGAAGTCAGATCACTTGGCATCAAATGCTATTCCCACCATTTACAAGCTGCTATTATTCTTACTACTATGTACCTTATTCTGCAGCAATGTATTGCTTTACCTAAGCTTTTAAGGACACATTCACTGTGCAAATCAATGCTTCTTGTCTATACCAACTTATTTAAAACAAAACAATTTTGTAGGTATTATTATACCCATTTCACAGATGATGAATAATTGAGACCAATAGAAGTTAAATAACGTGCCAAAGGCCACACGGCTGGTGAGTGATGGAGAAAGAATTAAAACTCAGGTGAGTGTAACTCTAAAAGCCATCTACTCATTAGTGTTTCTCACTATCCAGGTCTGCCTTTGCCTCATTTAACTGAAATTAAGCCATCCTTTACCTGTGGTTACCTAGACTCTCAGTTTGGGGGGATCATTACAGTGGGTTTTTAACTCGCAATGTTCTGGTCCAGTTTGCTTTACATGTTCTTATATATACACATTGTCAAGGATGACCTCTGGACAGTGCAGCGAGGACACAGTGGCACTTCACATTTTGTTCCCACGAAATGACTGGGGCATAGTCTCAGATCATCTTCCTTTAGAATGTGGAAACATCAGCAGAAGAACGTTAGTCTTTATACAAGTCAAATCCAAAATGACACATGTGAAAAATAATAGAGCTGACTTTCAGCCATGATAGCTTTGGCACACCTCACATCCCTTTGTTCAACCTCTCTTCCCTCAACGGAGAGCTGCATTCCTGGGAATTTCTGTTGCGCACTTTTCCCACTTGCCCTGCTGTCATTTAAAGGTGAACATTCTAGTTTTGCTAAGAAAACCCTTTCCTTCATTTGTAATGAATAGCAATTTTATTACTTTTGACCTTAAAATGAGTTTCCTGCCTTCAAATCTTTTCATTGCTACCATTAGCAAATTCAAAGAAATATTTTCAGGTGGACCCTAATTAGAGGCTAACTCTAAACCCCTGCTACTCAAAGTGTGGTCCATGGTTGAGCAGATTCTCATCACCTGGGACATGTAGAAATGCAGAATCCCAAGACTCTCCCAAACAACCTATTAAATCAGAGTCTGCATGTTTACAAGACCCACAGGTGATCTGTAAGCGTGTTCAACTTTAAAAAGCATTGATCCAAAAAAATATGCAGACTACAGATGGTTAGATTATAAAAGAAACAGTCAATCAGCAATGTGCAGAGGTGTGTTACTTAACTGGATCAGCTTTCTAAAAGTAAGGCCTGGTGCAGTGGCTCACACCTGTAATCCCAGCACTTTGAGAGGCCAAGGTGGGAGGATAGCTTGAAGCTGGTAGTTCAAGACCAGCCTGGGCAGCAAAAAGGACCCTGTAGCTACAAAACTGTTTTTTAATTAGCCAGGCATGGTGGTGCATGGCTGTAGTCCCGGCTACTTAGGAAGCTGAGATGGGAGGATAGCATGAGCCCAGGAGGTCAAGGCTGCAGTAAAGTATGACTGTGCCACTGCACTCCAGCCTGGGCAACAGCAAGACACTGTCTTAAAACAAACAAACCAACCAACCCTAAACAGCTCACAATGTGATTATTTCATGTAATGACAAGTCCTCGGTCCACAGCTCCTGTGGTTGTGATGATATTAATTTGGAAAAGACTCCTTCATTTTAGGAATCAGCAGCCCAGACAAAGCGGCTGATAGGGGAGAGGCTAGATCATTCCAGGCAGAACAAAGGGAGGTCACCTCAGCTGGAATTCTGTACCTTCCTCCCAGCAGACAGCATCAAGAGCACCAGAAGTCTACCTGCCTGTCCAGGCCTGGAACCTTAGAATACAATTATTAAATAATGTTTGCAACACCATCTCCTTCAACTGCCATCACATAGGTGGACTGGTCTAAAGATTTAGCTTAAGGCCCAGTTTTATTTTGAGAGAAAGACTTCATCACATCATTGCCTTGTGGGGTAGTAGAAAGCCTTAATAATCCTCCCTTAGAGGAGGCTTTCAAAATCCTCCTGCAAAATTCTGGTGTTTTCTGAGCTAGACCTGGGTACTCGACTGCTAAAATTAAATCATGGTCCTTTTCCAAGAATGGCAGCCTGCAAAGAGGACCCTAATTCTTCATTCCTCCCCGCATCCCTGACTCTTTGTCATTTCAACTTGTAGTGCCCTCTCACTCTGACACTAGGCTCAGCTACTTAACTGGCTTAGGTCGATACAATGAAGCAGAAGTGATAGTGTACAATTCTGAGCCTAGGTTGCAAGGAGTCTCATGTCTACATCTCACGTACATGAGATGAGACTCCTTGCAACCTAGGCTGAGAATCGTACACTATGACCTTATACGACCTTAGCCTGCTATAGTTTAAGAAACTGAGCAAAGTTGCCCCAGCCAAGGCCAGCCTACTAAGCCTATAGCCAGGCAACACTATATATGTAAGGAATCCCAGCCAAGGTCAATACATCCATCTAATCAACACAGCTGACTTAGACTCACAAGCTATAAACGCTCATTATTGTATGCCACTGTGGTTTGTGGTTATGTTACACCACATTATTGTGGCAATAGAAAATTGGTAGACTGGCCGGGCACAGTGGCTCACGCCTGTAATCCCAGCACTTTGGGAGGCCACGGCGGGCAGATCACGAGGTCAACAGATCAAGATCATCCTGACCAACATGGTGAAACCCGTCTCTACTAAAAATACAAAAAATTAGCTGGGCGTGGTGGTGCACACCTGTAGTCCCAGCTACCCGGGAGGCTGAGGCAGGAGAATCACTTGAACCTGGGAGGCGGAGGTTGCAGTGAGCTGAAATCATGCCACTGCACTCTAGCCCAGTGACAAAGTAAGACTCTGTCTCAAAAACAAAAAAAAAAAAAGGAAAAAAGAAAATTGATATACCAAGTAACCAATTAAATTGAGTTACTGATGGATATTCCCCTTCTAAAATTCTTATTTATATTTAATCTTCTCCTGAAAATATTAACTTCCATTAAGGGTATTTAGGGACAAGCAAAGCAATGTATCACATGAAAAATCAAGTAAGAAAGCTCAAAAGAGTCAGTACTTTGGCAATGAACACTTGTTTTCATTGCTATGATTTTCATATTACATACATGTAACAGAGTCATATATCCATAAGTACCATGATGCCCTTAGTAGAACATATGAAATATTTCATTTGATCTCACAATGTAGGCACAATATCTAGTTAAGGGGTTGGACTGCGTAGTTTCCTTTATCTCTAGCATTCCATGTACCAGACACAGCGATGCATGGAAACAGGCAGGCAAGATCGTCAAGCTCTACACTCAGGTAGCATATGCCCCGCCCCTGAGGGAGCAGCTACCAAACAAAAGGTGTGTGTGTGCCTCAGTGGGCCTCACCTGACCAAAACTTAGGGGCATGTTACCTTGTTGACGCATCTTCATGGTTCGTATCCTTATTGCCTCTCCTCGAACTCGCCCTTCACAGAAGTAAGCACCGTTGATCTTACTAGCCTTTTCTCTCTTCCAAACAACTTTTTTAGCCCATTCTCTGGTCACATCTTGAGTAACTTCCAGTGGATCCTGGTGCTGGTTCATTAAGGCTTCAAAGTCCCTTCCTATGGTGATGGGCTCATGGGGGTGCCACCCAGAGGCAATGCAGGTGAGAGATGTTTCAGCATCAGATACAAGAGGTAGGGAATTGATCAAGATCAAGTCCATGGCACCTTCCACAGTTCCTAAAAGGAAAGAGAGAGAATAATGTATGACTAAGGCTATTAACACGACCCCATAGGGTAAACTGGTGCTCACAAAGCCTTGTCTTAAAAAAGTTGTGTGAGTATTCTTTCTACAGTGCTATTCTGACCATGTGTGTGTGCCTATCTTCCACTGGACAAAATCCAAAACTCTTTACCAAGGCATCAAGACCCTTCATCAGTTAAATCCTGCTAACGTCCCCTGCCCCACTGCATACCCTAGTTGCAATGGACTACCCATTATTCCCCCAACAAGCCATGCACTAGACATAGTTGGGTATTCAGGAAATGTATGTTGTATTAAGATGAATTAATAATAATGATATTATAATCATTATTCATTATATTTAATTATTAGTTATTAATTGATGCTAATGTGATACTGTCACAATAATAAAGTATTCTAAAGAAATATATCAACTACATAAACTTATGCCTTATAGATTCTCATTTTGAAAGAACTGCTCAACTCCACATTAAATACTTCAAGATAAATGACAGACGGTGACTAAGTGAAGTCTGCATTTCCCTCTTTACTCCATCAGGATGGGCCTCATTTACTCCATCAGGACTCTTGTAAAGATTAAATAAGATAAAATACATAACTTGCCAACCACTCTCTCTGTTATATATTGCATACTCGGTGATTATTATTTCATTTCTCTTTATTCTGTTTCCTGAACACTTAGTCCCAAACCTTACCCTCTCCCCAAATGTAAAAATAAAACCTTGCCCAAACTTTAAATTTTATTTTATGAATTTGTTCTGTAAATGAGGAAGTACACTTTTAAAAAGAAAATCCTCTCATGTTATTTTCTCACTATTTCTCTTTCTCTCTCTCTCCCCTCCCCGCCACTCCCATCACTTTTTTGATTTCTAAAGGTTCTAACATGAGCAGATAAGAGTCTGTGCCTATTCTGTCCTCTTCAAATGTGGAAATATCAGGGATGGAAAATGTTCTCTAGCTCCAGTGATGGTTGGCTCTCAAGTCTGCATAAAACAATCAGGAGACTAGAAAGAGCAACTGAGTGATGAGGGCCCAACTAGAGTCTCAGAGACCTTTGTGTAGAAGTGATTCAAATAAGCTACATGTTATCTTATTGAATACCCATTAAATTCAGCAACTCTGTGAGGTAGGCACCATTATCTCAATTTTAAATATGAAGACATGAAGGCTAAAAAGATTGAGCAGCTAGTTTGATTTTGCACAGCTATTGAAGGCAGAGCTGGGATTCAAATGCTCACTGGTCTTTCAGTCCTTGGATACAAGATGCTGTTTCCTACCTCAAAGCCATTGCTGTTCCTTCTGCCTGGAATGCTTTTCTCCACTCTTGGCATAGCCACCTTCTGCTTGTCCTTTGGGTCTCAGCTTAAGTGCCACTTTGTCATAGAAGACTTCTCTACCTGCCTTATCTGTAATACCTATACACTCTCATCCCATTGTCCTCTAATTTGGCCTCCTGGTTTATTCATAATGATTACCATAATTTGTGAATATTTTATTTACTCTCTCTCTAAATGGTAAACTCCAAATGTTCTGTATATGAACAGGAATTTAGGAATTGGTTTACATGGAATATTCTCCCTAATCTCAACATATAGAGGACTTAAGTGTTTGTTGGATGAGTGGATGGATGGATGGATGGATGGATGGATGGATGGATGGATGGATGAATGGATGGACAAATTTTATTTCAGATCTGCTTAAGTCCATCCATTTACTTGGCTTCCAGCTCTAGAATAAGATTAAAAATGAAAGTGCGGGCTGGGTGCGGTGGCTCACGCCTGTAATCCCAGCACTTTGGGAGGCCAAGACAAGCAGATCACTTGAGGTCAGGAGTTTGAGACCAGCCTGGTCAACATGGTGAAATCTTGTCTCTACTAAAAATACAAAAATTACCTGGGTGTGGTGGTGGGTGCCTATAATCCCAGCTACTCAGGAGGCTGAGACGGGAGAATCGCTTGAACGCAGAGGCAGAGGTTCCAGTGCCGCACTCCAGCCGGGGCAACAGAGAGCAAAATTCTATCTCAAAAAAACAAACAAAAAAAAAAAACAAAGTACTCCCCCGAGTCTGAACTGACCTCCTTACCCATATTTGACTGTTTTGACAGCTACTGAGTTTATAGGGGAAAAAACATTACAATTTTTGCAAAATGCCAAAGAAAAGTGTTCAATGACTGCTGAGCGGTTTAGGCTATCATTCATTTACCAGAATTTTTGAGCACCTACTTATGTCAAGCATTGTACCTGATATAAAGTCCTCATACAATTTGTTTTTAATGGCAATTGCCAGTGTTTACTGTATTCAGTGATGTTTTGAGGATAATCTTGGTACAAATTAAACCTTTATCTGAATGATTAGGAAGAAAAATTTCAAAGTCAAGTCTTCATTTACATGAATAAGTAAAATTGATGTCAATGCTTGACATAAGCAGGAGTTACAGCTGCATTTTATGGTAATATTAACTCATTACATGGGATTGAGGGAGAACATCTCCACTAGAATGAGTTCCCAAGCCTGGCCTTGAAGCATCCATTTTATTTCTAGCCTCATTGGTAACTTTTAAGATCTCAGGACAGAGAATACAGGTTAGGATAATAAAAATATTGAAAGAGAGGATGAGCTACAAAACCTAGCAGTGGAATTACAGCCTCCAAAAATAACACCAGCACGCACCTCCCCTTCCTCGTACATACCCAGGCCTGACTCTGAGTGAACACCACCTCATCTCTTACACTCACACATTCCAGGCATGTTCCAGAAAGGGTCATCAAGAGGAAGGAAACACTGTAATTCTTTCAACTCCAGTTCAATCCAGCCCCATTTCTAGGGCCAGTCGAGAGTCTTGCCAAAACCACAGGATCTGCTCGGAACTCACGGCACTGGCAGTGGCCAGGGTTTATTTAATAGCTTTAGGAAATAATAGAAAATGCAGTTGATTGGAAAAGACAACCACACTATGTGTAAACTGTTTCTAGGTATGGTTCTAGTTTCTTTTCCCTCCTGCTCCTTTCAGAGATCTCCCTTTACTTTCCGTGACAGAAAAGGAAATTGTGGCCTCTGGGAGTCTGGACTTGACTATACTTCGCTTCCCTTGTTCAGCATGCCGGTTAACGAAGCCCTCTTCCGCCAGCCAGCGCTCTGTCCTTTGTAACACCATTTACAGTATCAGAAGGCTCTTCTATGTGAGCTTTGGGTATAAGAAGACATACCTACCAGCTTCCTAGGATGGATCTTGAAAATCGCCTGCTTAGTTTTCTTAAAATAAGAATCTATAGCTGTATTTGCTAGTATCTGCCTAAAGAATTTCTAGAAGGTGACACATAAAAATAAGAACAATGATGACCTACTGGGGGGAACTGGGTAGTTGGGGCACAATGGTAAAAGGAAGACTTTTCCCTATAGGTTTGTGTGTACTGGCTTTTGAACAATGTGGCTATTATTCGCACATAAAAATTAAATGTAAACAAAATGTTATGGCCCATTCCTTAAAAAGGGGCAGCTGGAGGCTGGGCACGGTGGCTCATGCCTGTAATCCCAGCACTTTGGGAGGCCGAGGCAGGAGGATCACCTGAGGTCAGGGAGGGATAGAATTAGGAGAAATACCTAATGTAGATGATGGGTTGATGGGTGCAGCAAATCACCATGGCACGTGTATACCTATGTAACAAACCTGCACGTTCTGCACATGTATCCCAGAACTTAAAGTATAATAAAAATAAATAAATAAATAAATAAATAAATAAATAAATAAATAAATAAA